>NC_080380.1:95139578-95439578 GCF_014773155.1 Arachis stenosperma | reverse complement strand
TGAGTGGGTCACGCGTACGCGTGACCTGGCAAAAGTTCAATCCACGCGTACGCGTGACAGAGCCGCGACTTGTACGTATCAGCGGCGATTTCTGGGCTGTTTTTGACCCAGTTTTCGGCCCAAAAAACCTAGATTAGAAGTTATAAATTAGGAGAATCCATTCATTCATCACACAACTTTTTATTCACATAATTTTAGGTTTTAGATGTAGTTTTAGAGAGAGAGGCTCTCTCTTCTCTCTTAGGTTTTAGGATTTAGGATTATCTCTTCTCAATCCCAGGTTTAATGTTCCTTGACTTAATTCTCTCCTACTCTTATTGACTTTAATACTTTGATCTATACATCCCTTTTGTGATTGGATTCTCTATTTAATATAATTTGAGGTATTTCATATTTAAGATTGCTCTCTTTTGATCTATGTTGCTGATATTTGAGATTGGTTATTTGGATGTTATTATCTCCTATTACTTCTCTACTATTTGGTGTTATGCCCTCCAAGTGTTTGATAAAATGCTTGGGAGGATTTTAATTTAGATTTTCACCCTTTTGGCCTTGGTTGAGTAATTGGTAACGCTTGAGTTATCAAACTCCTTTGTTGATGGATAATTGTTATGTTTGCTAGTTGATTTGAATTCCACTAATTCTAGTCTTTCCTTGGGAGTTGACTAGGACTTAATGATTCATATTGATTTATTCACTTGACTTACCTTCATAGTTAGAGGTTGACCTAGTGGGAGCAACAGACAACTCTCATCACAATTGATAAGGATAACTAGGATAGGACTTCCAATTCTCATACCTTGCCAAGAGTTTTTATTGTTATCATTCTAATTTCTCTACAATTTACTCTTCTCATTTCTCATCCCCAAAATCCCAATTTACACAACTCATAACCAATAATAATAACACTTCCTTGCAATTCCTTGAGAGATGACCTGAGGTTTAAATATTTTAGTTATCAATTTTATTAGGGGTTTGTTACTTGTGACAACCAAACTTTTGCACGAAAGGGATTCTTTGTCAGTCTAGAAGTTATACTTTCAATGAGGATTTATTTGTGAAAGTTTAGACCGCGCGAGAGTCCACTCGTCACATATATAGATATATAAGGGTATAATAGTCATAAGAGTCTAACCACAGCTCGTGGAGTTTAAGCCAACTAGTTATATACATACAAAGTTTTGAAAGTAAAACAGCTTATACAAACTTCCTCTCAAAGTAAGCCTCTAGGCAAAAATAAATACAAAAGTGAGAGATCTACACATAATAAACCAAAAGACTTCAAAACATAGCAAGGATCATCCACTCTGTCACCTTCAAAGTAACTCATCGAGGTGGGTTGCGACCTGCATCTAAAAAATAACAACAGAGTATGAAATGAGAACCGGAGGTTCTCAATATGAGAACAGTACTCAGTGATGTAAGATGTAAGATATAAGACTCCTAGACGCCAAAGGCAATCCTAGAGCTTCATATCCATCATGAGATTCAAGCTTAAAACATAAATAAATTTAAAACCTTAAGTTTACAACCACAATGAAAAAGGGTATTCTAGCTTAAGGAATTTCTAAACTAACAATTCTCCACTGTCCCACAGCCTTCGCCAGCCTAACCGCCATGCGATCCCATCACCACCGCCTACCAAACCTCCTTAATCCCAATAGGAAACACAAGTAATAACAATGCAAGTAAAGCACAAGTATAGCATATATATCAAAAAATTCAGGAAGCAATTATTCATGTTATACAATTAGGCAAGCAATTTAAATCAGTAAAGCAAGAAAACAGATAGAAGATGCACATGATGAATGCTTGTCCTATTTGGTTGTGATATCACATAATCGGGTCAACTGCCAACCCGACACACCTCCATGGAGATGTCGCCCTTCGGTCTCATAATGGGAACCCCCGAGATATCGTGCCCGGATCACGGTCCAGGATGTCAGTGCCTACACACTATCGTGATTCCGAAGGGATGTGAACGGGATACTCTTGCCACAGACCTCACATCTCAACGTAAGCAAGACTAACCACCGCCCTTACGCCACCGCCGCGACCTCGACAGGCGGGATCCAACCACCATCCCTGCCAGGCGCATAACGTCTCAACAATATCAGTATAAAACAGTAATTCAGAAAATATTTTTCAGTACATCAATAGTCCATCATTCCACTCCAAGTCCCAGACTCGTCTCAACCACTATCAATTCATAATTTCCACAACTCATTATGTTAATCGTCATTACAGCACTTCATCATCTCTCTCAACAAATCCATCCTCGGTAATCTAGAAACCTAAGTCTCTGTTTTTTAGACTTTTTACACGAAAAATATCTAATTAAACTTACCTAAAGCATCCCCCATGTTTTGACACCTAAAAACAAGCTAAAGGATCTAAGATAAGTGTCACGGAAGTTTACAAGCTTGTCGGGAAGGTAAAACAGACAAAAACAAGATTTTTATTGAAAAATAGGGCAGTGTGTGTACGCATAGGATTGTGCGTATGCACGCACAGAAAGATTTTCAAGAAGTGTACGTACACACAGAAGGTAAAAATTTTCATTTTACACACACGCACAGATGCGTGCGATCACCCTGAACAGACTGTCATTCCCAGCGTGTGCGTGCGTACGAGGCTGTGCGTACGCACAACTTGCAAATTTCGCAGGGGGTGTGTGCGCACCAGAGTGTGCTAGCGCTCCCAACAGTAAGCACCACCCTGCGTGTGCATGCGCACAAGGCTGTGCATATGCACAAGTCATAAATAGCCACTGATTAGAGCATGCGCACAGCGATGTGCGTGCGCACGCAAACTAGAAATTACAAATTCTGCAACATCACAAAATTCAAATTTTTGACACAACTTCTAATAATCATATCCTTCTCTACAAAATTCAGATTTCAACAAAATCTATACCATTTTAAAGCTCTTTAAAGTATCTTTAATTTGATATAAAACTCATTCAATTTCAAAAACTGTAGCTCAAGATATGATCCGTCAAAGTTCACTAAAAATCCATTTTTTACCAAAGGTCACTAAATTCTCAACACCATAAAATTATAACCAAACCAATTCAAAGCCTATTCCATCTCACCATACAACACTACCAAATATCACACTTTACCTTTCCATCACATTTCAACCAATTCCACACCAATAACAATCAATTCCACCTCTATAACCCCACAATTACATAAATTAGCACATCAACATTCAATACTAATCATTTGCACCAATCCTCACTACTCATAAGCTTTACTTATCATACCTCATCATAGTTTTTATCTCAACACATCAAAACCATCACAAGCATTAACATCATCACACATTATCAATTTAACAACACCATCATGCATTCTCAAATCCAGCAATCAATTCAATCCAAACATATCCTATGGGTCACTAGTCTAAGTCTCCAGAAATATTATGTATTACATAGAGGAAACTGAAACCATACCTTGGCCAATACCCAATATGCTCCAAACACCAAATTTTGACTTCAATCAAGCTTTCACAAGTTCCCACGTTCAACAAGCCACCACACACAACCTAAAAGCTCCAATAATCATAAATTACAAGCTATATACAATTAATATACACAACATAAATTCTAGGGTTCCTCAATAATCATATTTTCATGAGGGTTTAAGGCAATCTTACCTTACCCACTACAAATTTGGGTGAAACCCAATAATTTCTCACTATTGGTTGGCACCTAAACAACCAAATCACAAAAATTCACTCAAAACAAAAACCTAAATTTTGAAATTCTTAAGGGCTGAGAACTGGGCAGAGATTTTTGAAAAGTACTTCAATACCTAGTTAGAAACGACGGGCTCGGCAAGAGATTCATGTGGCCACAAACGGCTCGTTAATCGGAGCACCGTAGCTCGAGTTATGATCAAATGAATGATGGGGTGAATAATGTTTGTGAAACCCTCTCCTCTATTCCTCTAACTTATGTTGCAGCTGCTGTGTTGTAAAAGTGGCTGAAATTGCCACTTAATGAACTTATATAATGTTGGGCTTGGGCCCAACTTGGACTCGGTCTAACCCGTTAGTATTTTTACCCCATTTGTCCAAATTTTGAGCCAAACCTTTAAAATTAGTGCCCGGTTTTCAACTCTAAATATTTTCCTAAGGTTTTCTATTGTTTTTAATTATTCTCGCACAGCACCGGATCAATTTAAGCCGGTACTGCTGGTTCATTTACCGATTCGCATTTTTATGCAGTTTTTCGCAGAAAATTACATTTTCCAACTTAGAAAAATCTACTGAGTCCGAAAATCAAATTTAAAATTTCTAATTCACATTCTAAATTTTTAGATTCTTTTTTGGGAAATTTAATTAATTAATTAAACGGTTAATTAATCGCGGTTCTTACATCTGTTTCCTACAAGGTCATCTAACTCGAAGAACTCATAAATCGTTAGGTCTCAAAAATCGAGTTTATGAGCTGAATTCAATGATCCAATTTTACTTAAGCTCCAGTAGTTTTAGGTGAACATTTAAGTTTGATAACCACATTCTTAAGTTGAACTTAGATCTCAATCTGTTAAGGTGCTAAATGAAAACCTATTAATCATAGTTTGTATCAATGATGGGCCACTCTATTTGCTTCATTGCAGATGTAACCAGAAGAAACTGTTGTGGTGAGAGATGTCCCTGAAGGCATTGACAAAGTAGCTCGCATTGCTCACACAGTGAGGTGGAGGCCTACCATATACGATAAAGAACCCGAATCACATGGCAGAGATAAAATCCTAGTTGCAACCAAGACCTTTTGGAAGCTAGATCTAATTCTCATAGTAGATCTCATTGACAGCTTTGTAATTTAGGTGAAATTTTTTCTTTTTTCTCACTGTTTTGAGGCTATGTGTTTCAAAGCTATCTTCTGTACATCAAAGGCATTAGGTTTTCAGTGTTTATATAAAGGAGAAAGTCAGGTCGATATGAGAGAACTAAAAAGATGTAAAGACAGGGGATAAAGATCAAATAGGTTTCATTTTTTCTTGTCAGAGGTTTCATTTTTTCTATATATGAGTAAAATTTGTGATTAATATTCACTGATATTGCTAATTTTTAGAAGCATATCAAATTCAATAATAAGCATATCAACTTTTTTGGATTGAGGATATTTTGTATGAAAATAGGTTTATTTTGCAATGAAAAAATTTAAAAAATATATTGTTTTACCTTATTGACGGATTTACAGACGGATTTTCCGTCTGTATTCAGATTTGAAAATGTTTTCACAGGTTCTAATTATCGATGAAAAATCTATAGAAAAATGTGACGCTAGTTACCGATGAAAAATCTATCGGTAATGGAAAAAAATCTGTCGGTAAATTACCGACAGAAAATCTGTCGAAAAATCTGACGTTTTAGCACGAAGGAGGGGGACGATTACCGAGGAAAATTCTGTCTGTCACGAGAAAAATCTGTCGGTAAATTATCAATGGAAAAAATCTGTCGGTAAATAATTTCCGACGAGGTTTTTACAGAGGGACGAAATTCGTCGGTAATTTTGTCGGCAACCAAAAATCTGTTTGAAATAAAGACCAAATCTGTCTATAAAACTATCTGTAATAAGCAATTTTCTAGTTGTGGGATACATGGTTGTGTCATCTTCTTCTTTCCTATCATGATTCTGTTTTTTATAATTTACGAGACAAAATAAAATTGTCTCTTGTATAATTAATCTCGCATACTAAACAAAAATAAAGTTTTATTTTCTGGTTTGAAGAGTTATTATTCAAAATTAAAAGAATGTCATAAATTCAACTCTCCTCTCTCTAAGCTAAGAATGAACCTTCAATAACAACTTTAGTTGGAGGTAAAAGGATGAAATTTATAATCATCTAATAATTAAGTAAGAGATTTTAAAGAGATTACACTATGTGAGTTCACCATGACAAGACGATAAGTCCCATCGATATTAATTCCAAAGAAATTGAAGTCCAGCAAAAATTTGTCGATGACATTGAAGGATTGCTAAACGAAAAAATATATGTGAAAATATGCTCTCGTTAAGTAGTTATCAATTTTCTTGTTTTCTTATAACGATAGCCATGCAATAATATCCGAAAATTCGGCCACCACAAAGGTCTTGGAGATTGTCGCTCCGACAACCTTATCCTTAAAGGACACTTTCTACACTTTATGGTCCTCTGCCCTAAACACATCCGTCATATCCACTGTATGCACGCTAAGATAGTTACCTTGAAACCACCTTTTCCTCTCCTCCACACCGTTCTCTCCACTACTATCATTATATTACTTTGTTAAAACTAAAGTATTTGTAATAGTTATTTCCTGCGACACAGGCCTACATAATTACATTTAGCATGTTTAGGCGTAATTACTAATTACATATCCAATTTGCATATATATAAATTAAAACTTTGAAGTGAAATATAAGTAATCATTATATTTGAGTAGTTTTTACTTTTTAGCAATAATATGACAATCACAGGCTATCTTTATTAGTTTCAAGCAACAATTAACAATGTACGTACTCTATAACTCATCTCTTGATTTTTAGTAAAATTGTGCAAAGATTGTTACACCTAAGGATTAAGATGCATGAAGAAAGAATAAAAAACCAAAAATTTGTGTTATTTAATTAGTTTAATTACCAAGTATATTTAGTTACACTTTAACATGCTAATTTTGGTGCATCTAGGAAAATAACTGGAGTTTTTGCGATAAATGACCAGATCCGCTGGTTGTCTTATAGTAAATTTTTACTTTTAAATATAATTAAATTCTTGTTTATCCGCACCATGTATGTGCTTTATAGTAATATACCAAATATTATTCTCTAATGTTAAAACTTTATAAGGTTTTATATGTTCAAGTTTTATCTATCCTTGCAAACAGTGGCGGATTTAAGGAGGTTAAGGTGGGCCATGGTCCTCCCTCTCCATTTTTTTTAAAAAAAGTTAGTATTATTAGTTTATTATTATATATATATATATATATATATATATATATATATATATATATATATATATATATATATATATGTAAATTAATATAGTATATTAACACACTTAAAAAATTTTAGTAACTTAATATGGATATATTATAATGTGTATTATAATATATTAGTAGAAATTAATAAATAAGTTTAAAAAACAATAAAAACGTATAAATATATAAATAATTAAAAAGTTATTAAAACATATAGGTTGGATTAATATAAAAAAATAATAATTATAAAAAATTGTTTATTTTGATTTTTTTTTGTTAATAGTAACAATTGAATAGACTTTTTAAACAATAAAAATTATTAAAACAAGATAAAAGACAAATTTTTAGCAGATTATATGATTGTATATGTTGAGAAAGAGAATGCTTCAAATTTTATTTCAAATGATAAATTCACAATTTTAGTTATATGAAATATCGCAGAACAAATTCAAAAATAAGTATGTAGTTGAATGTTGATTTCTATATAATATAATTATTAATTTTGACCTATATACTATAAGTTATATTTTATTGATTTTTTGTTATGTTATATTTTAATTTATTTTAATTTATTTTAATTTGTATTTAATTTAGCCCCTCTTATAAAATTTTGGATCCGTTACTGCTTGCAAATTGAATAAATATTCAATTTAGTTCGTCAATTTGCATACGAGTTTTAATTTAGTTTTTGACATTTTAATTGCCTCTTTTTAGTCCCTAAATTTTACGAATGTAACTCATGTTAGTCCTTAAAATAATTTTTGATGCACAAATATTTACTGAACGTTAACATGGACAACAACCAGATATCACGTTGGACTCGACGTTGTTTTTGTTTTGGCACCTAAATAGCCTAAAAAAATGTAAGTAGTATTTATTGAAATTTTTTCTCCTAAAGCAAATTATTTGAGTTATTTTTGGGTTATTTAAACGCCAAAACTAAAACGGTATCATTTTACAAATTCTAACATAATATTTAATTGTCTCAAAGACTAACATGAATCACGTTTGCAAAATTTAAAAATTAAATAAAAAAATTTAAATTTTGATAACCAAATTAAAATTTGTGTACAAATTCGGCATGTCAAACTGGTTAACATAATAATTTCTACCTCCTAAGTTTATTTAATTTATCGACCTATTATGCTAAACAAACCAATACAAACAAAATATATTTATGAAAATACCTATTTATTTGACCGATAATATTAAAGAGATAAATAACTTAAAATCATCTTATTTAATTTAATTTTTTATTATATTATCTGTCAAATATTATTGTTATTTGACAGGTAGCTAGCCCTAGAGGCTTATCGTTCGCAACTCGGGGCTGCACTAGCATCATCTTATGTAATGTAAAATGGACTTGAATCAAAGTAAAAAGGAAAAAAGATACTTCCGACTTTCAGCAAGTCATGATTTCCATTTTCCAAACGATATGCCTTTCAAGAGTACAACACATAATGGGCCATGATGAAGAAACGTGGCACGTGCACTGTTTGTTCATGGATAGGAACCAAACAAGTTAACATACAATTCATGAATCATGAGCACCAAAATTAAAAGAAATTTCCATCTATATGATATATATAGAAGGTACGTGAGTTACTTTAATAATTTAGATTCGTCAGTGTACAATTAATCTGGACCTACGTTTAGAATAGAACCTGTTTATTGATCATCCTAAACAATGTAGTTATAATTAAAAGCTTACAATTATTGTCTCTACTATTTTGGACGAAAATGTATTCCTTCATCATATTCTCTCATGGCAAAACAAAATCTAAATCTAGGCGGTAACTAATGTGTGTTTGAAGACTAAGCTGTGTTACTGAGTTAAGCTTAAGCAAAGTGGGAATGACAATGTTAATAAGAAAAATATTGAGTATACAGAGCACCAGTTTCGTTCGAGAGATTATAAGTTTAACTCAATTCAACATGTAATTTTTTTAGAATATATCATTTTGTTTAACATGCAGCACATACTTTGACGATTCCGACTGAAAGATGTTATGAATATATAAAAAGAGAAAGTTAGGTCATTAATATTTTTTTATTTGTTTTGTATTTGAGGTAATATTAGCTAATTTTTATTTCTTTTCCTACTAAAAGTTTTGGTGCTTTAACATTTTCTGTGTATAAAATCATAATTTTTCAAGAGAGGACAATACGACGACACCTAACCAAAAAAAAAAAAAAACTGACCCCTGACTTTATTATTTTAAGATAATGCAATCCCTTAAAAAGTATGTCAAACACTAACAGAAATTAATAGATTTTATAGCAATTTTATTTGTAATATGTGGAGTTTTTAACCCTCCATAAACTTATTAGTAAATTTAATTTTAAAACAATAATTCACTGATTATCTGGAGGAAAATAATTATTACTGAAAATAACGTCACAAAAAAAATAACTGTAATATAAAGACCTTTCAAAAAAAATATCAAACAAGAAATGGAAGAAGAAAATGATAGTGTTAATGGTGTTTGTGGTAAAAGAGATAATAATAGTAATAAAATAGGATGACACAATCGACGTAGCACATGTAGAAGTTATAATGATGAAGATGACCGAAACGGTGGTATAGCAGTAATAGCACATGTATGAAAAAAGTTTTTAATAATTAAAAGTACCTCTTGAATCATCTATCCAAACAGTAAATATTTGCTTCTTAAACAAAAAAAAAATCCTTTAAGAATGATAAATAAAAAAAAATTATGGGGTTACTATTTTTAATGTATTAAAGAGGGATGTGTATCATAAAATGATGTAAAAAGTGATTTATTCTGATGTGAATTATATAAATTGGTGTTTTCAATTTTTTTGAATTGTTTAGTTTTTTTATAAACGATCACAAATCGGACTATTCGATTTGTGTTTTTTCAAAATAAAAAAGAATTTACATTAAAATCAGATTCTCCAATTTTTATTTTTAAAAATAAAAAATTTAAAAATACAAATCAGATTCTCTAATTTATAGTTTGTTTGACCTGTTTTAAACAAATCGGATTCTCTGATTTAATTAATATCAATTAAAAAAAATAATGCTATATCAAAGAGTAACATCTGATCTTCCAATAATAATGGATTATATATATATATTTAATTAATATAAAAAAATGAGCCTTTTGTATGTATTTTAAGGAAAAAAACGGTGTAGGGTCGTTTATTAGCTTACTTCTAATAATGGATATTATTTTCATATAAAAATAAAATTTAGTTCTCACGAATTAGATTTTTAATTTAATTTAAGTTCACTATAATTTTAGAGAGGGATTAACTGATATATGAAATGTTACTTTAGAAACTAAATAAATTGAACATTGTGAAAAGAAGAAAATTAAATTAAACTAAAGAATAGATGAACCTGTTTTGAGAGATTTGTCTTTGTTCCCTTCACCTCGTATATTCTCTACTCATAGAATTAAAGAAAAGAAAAACAAATCTCGAGGACGGATATTTATATTTTTATTTAGTTTATATTCTTATAATCATGAGAATAAGTTCACACTTAGAGGAAAATATCTATGAATTATATCTCAGAAACAAAAAAAATTTCGAATCTAGATTACAAAGTATTGGTCGAAAAATATTTTCGAAAGGATAAGCTAATTCGAAATGTTAAAAAAATATTAGAAAGGGAATAGAAATTAAAAAGATATGCGTGTAAGTGTTAAATGGAAGTTATCTGATGCATTTTCAATTCCGATATCTTAACAAATCGAAAAAGTATTTTTGAATAGAGAATTGAGCAGTTACAGAAGTAGAGAAGTTGAAGACTCTCTTTGAATGAGAAATTTATGGGTAACGTCTATTGGCAAAAGAGCGGGAACAGTTACCTAAGAATTTGCATACAAGACAGCGTCGTGTAATTAATGGTCGGTTACAGATATGGGCAATAAATATTAGTAAGTTTTAGGAAATAAATATTGGAACTTTTCTTCAAAAATACACTCAAGCACACTCACATCCCCAGAAATTTTCTGAGTTTGCATTCGAGTTCGATTTTTATAGGGTTCCTTCCATTGCCTTTAAATTTCCATTTACAATTTCTGTAAACTTTATTTTTCCTTGTCAAATTTATCTTCAAAGCATCCTTTAATTTTATTGTCAAATTTACATTCAAAACTTCTTTTACTTATTTGCCCAATTTATGTTTCAGTATCTTTAACTTTTTTGTCAAAAGTCCTTTAATTAAATTGAAGGCATTTTTAATCGCTTTCTTTATGATTTAGTACAAGTCATTTCGATTTCAGTCAGTTTACTTTTCAAATCTTTCTTTTTACACTTCTTTTGTTCTTTTTGCATTTTTTGAACTTATTTCCTATTTTAATACTCGTCTAATTCGAGAACCTTTAATGCACTTATAGAATTGGTACCTACAAAAGAGGAGTAGATTTCACTCCCAAACCATTAGAATTAAACCACCATCAATTTGTTAAAAATCGACAAAACACTAAGTTTGCAAACTTCTCAAAATTCTGTGTACAAATTTTGGGTTTTTGAACTTTTATAAATTACCTTGCAATATTGATCCAATAGTGATCTATAGTTTTAAAAAGGTTTAAGAAAAAAAATATTATTTAAATTGAATAAATTACCAAAATAGTATTAAAAAATTTACATTAATGACAAAAATAATCTTAAAAAATGTTAATGACAAATAAGTTTACGAAAAACTTAAAAATACGACAAAAAAAATTATAAATTAAATATATATTTTAATAAAAGATTTTAGAAATCAAATTTTGATGTAATTTTTTGCAAGTACTATTAAAAAAATGTCAAATGAATTTTTTAAAAATATATATATTTTATTATTAATGACCAAGCTATTTTAAAAAATAAAAAGAAATATTTATATATTAAATTTTACTCCGATTTTTTTTGCACTTTTTAAATATTTATTGAAATATTGTTAAAAAATTTAGATCAAATAGATAAGTTGTTTGTTAAATAAAAAAGTTTTTTGTCTTTTATAAATATAATATTTATTGGTTATTTTTGTCATATTTTCAAATTATTTAGAAGTTATTTTTAAGAAGATTTGAGAAAATAATATTTAAAATTTATAGGTTAGTAACGAACTAATTTGAATCACTATTTAAACTTGCGAAAAATTGAGTAAAGAATATTTAAAGTTTTTAAATTGGTGAGAAGTCAATATAAATTATTGCTTTAACTTAAAAAAGCTTAAGAAAAAAATATTTGAAGTTCTTAAATTGGTAAAAAAACAAATTTAAGTTATTGTGCAGACCAAAGAGAAGGTTTGGAGAAATAATAATATTTAAACTTTTTAGATTGGATGATGATGCTATTTGAATCAAACTTTTAATCCAGAAAGACTTATTCTTACTTGTATATTTATTCAATCAGTAAAACTTTCAAATTTTCTTAATCATTATTGGACGTAAGCATTTTGAATCGAACTGGTATATATTATTGTGTACATCTTTTAAATTCTTACCTCCTCCTTTTGAGCATATCGTTTATTTTCTCATAAAAAGCTTCCATTTAATACATCTCGGATTAAACTTGGTGGATACTACAAATTAAAAGTGCTATCAAACTAATATGAAGTCTACCAAAATCTCAAAAATCTTTTGTATAAATTTAGATATCTCAATTTTAAAAGAATTTTAAGTTGTTCCTTAAAACAACTCATAAACATGATTTATTACTATTTTCCAACAACAGCTTTAAAAGTTGTCTTAATCTACAAGTAAAGGATCTCTTGAATTATATGCCAACACATATTACAAATCCTAAAATTTGATACGTAATTATAGTTTATCTGATTCAATAGAAATGTTTATGCACTATTCTTCTTCCCATTGTCATGCATCTTTTGTCAATTTCAATACCCTTTTGAAAAAATTATTTATATCTTCAATAAAATTTTAATTATTATCTTAAATAATATTTATAAATAAAAGAGACAAATGAAGAGGAGTACATTAGATTTCTCATTTCTCTATCTCCGTTGAGTGCTCAAACATCCTATATCTTGCATTATCTAAGAATAGGGTAATATGTTTATGCGAAATAATTGTGTTGTTTGTACAGAAATAATAATAATAATAATAATAATAATAATAATAATAATAATAATAATAAAGAAAGAAAAAGTATTACAAGAGTGGGGATGCAAGAATATGTGTCCACAAAGCATTTATGTTTGTGTGTGGTTGTTTGTGTTTGATTATTGTCACCTAATATGAATGAGTAGGTTCTTTGGTCTCATCTTTTCTGCAGGTACTAACTTTGCCAGCGTGAATTATGCAATCACGACCCTTTTGGTTCTTTAATGGCAATCTTAGCTGTTTGGTGCAGTCCTGGAACTAACACCTCGAATGCTAAAATTTGATCATTCTATTTCTAGGGTACTTTAATCGCTGCCAAAGCCTATTCTGTTAGACACAAAGGCAAAATTAATCCATCGACATGCATGAACAGGGTGGCTTATCTGTCCCGAATAGAAGTTTATACTATATATATATATATATATGTTAAGTTAAGAAATTAAATAACATAATGAATGATGACAAGCATTAATTTTATTGGGCTAACTACTCAATTAGTTTTGATAATTTTGTTTTAAGTGATGCAAGCTAAATTTCAATAATGCAACAGCTCAAATAAATGAAACAAAAATCTAAAGTTTTCATAATGTGTTACACTTTTAAATAAAGCCCAAATTAAATTTGAACAAAAAAATATAGTTGTAGCAGCCCAATATAATGGAAATTAAACCAGAAACAAAAAGGACTATAAAGCACTAAAAGTCTAAAAGTGTTAAGCAAAAAAATCACTTGAGCTAAAGAAGAAGAAAACCAACCCATGTCCAAGTTGACTCCATCAAGCTTATCATCCAAGATTGAAGATTTTTCTCTCTCTACTTGCTTCGGTCAGCATCAGAACAAAAGAGAGAGAGAGAGCTTCTTACCTTGTACATTTCATCAGAGAAGAAAGAAAGAGAAAGCTTAATCATAAAGGCAAAGGTCTAATTGTTCAAATCAAAGCAGGATAGGCTAAGTCAAAAGAAAGGTGATTTATTTCCATTCACATGCAATTTCATTTCTTCACTTCTTTCTACTGCTACGATACCATTTTTGGTTAAATGAAGAAAGAAGTCTTTGATTTCTGCTGCTGTAAATCAAGGGTTCACAAAGTTTCTTGGAGTCAAAGCACATCATCAATGGTTCAGATTCAAGTTTACGTTTGAAATTTGTATCTTTGCTGATCTAAGGCTTTTAGTCAAGAAAAAAACGGTTTGTTCCAGCATTCCATTTTTGGAGGTAAATGGAAGAAAGTGAAAGGATAGGTTGGTGAAGCACACAGCTCGAGGAGTGGATTCAGGAGAGAGCAACTCAACAACATGCAAGGAGATACAAAAGAAGATTTTTCATCATTCAGAAGCTATAGAGAGATAACCAAAATATTTGTGAGTTGTGTTGTGAGAAGAGTTCTCTGAAGAAGTTCATCAACTTGGACAGTGCTTCTTAGTCAAAGGGGCATTCTGCAAGAATGAGGAACTAAATCAAAAGTTAGCAAATCTGGTTCATCACATAGAAAAGAGGCTATTGAATCATTAATCTCCTTCATGTTTTACAGATTGTATTTTTCTTTTCAATGTTTATCTTTCTGTAATTTTTTGAGGTAAAAGGCTGAATGGGAGAGTCATTGAAAGAGCTTATAAGTGGAAAGAGGCAAAGAGAAACACTTGAGAGAAAAGCCTAGAGTTATTTCAGATTTTTTTAGGTTGATTTTGTTCTTGTATCTTGTACTAGTGAAGTACCCCTTTCTAAGTTGGGTGAGCACTAAGAGTGAATAGTTAGGTATTAGCATAACCAAGTCTAATTAGGACAGAACTTGAGAGTGAAAGGATTGTGTCAATCCTGTGGAATTGGTGTATGTAATACTTTAGCTATAGTAAAAATTTCACTACTGTTGTGGTGGAGACTGATGTGCGGAAAACGATCCGACACAAAACTCACCGGCAAGTGTACCGGGTCGCATCAAGTAGTAATAACTCACAAGAGTGAGGTCGATCCCACAGGGATTGATGGATCAAGCAACTTTAGTGGGTGATTAGTTTAGTCAAGCTAACATTGAGTGAATTGTGTGAAGTGTACCCAACAGAAAGTAAATGGCAGAAATCTTAAAGATGCAGAAAGTAAATTGGGCAGAAAACTTAAAGAGCAAGAAAGTAAAAGAGCTGAAACTTAAATTGCAAGAAAATTAAATTGCAGTAAATATAAAAGGGAATGGGAACAAGGAGATTAAAGCAAGCAGCAAGCAGAACTTGGAACAATTGCATAAGAGTTAAATTGCATGAAAAATAAAAGGACTTGGGTGCTGGGAATTAAAATTCAACAAGAGAATGTAAGGAGCAATCAAGCAGAAGAGTAACTTGCAACAAATCTTAAACAGAAAGCAAAATTGCTTGAAGAAGCAAACAGAAATTAAATTCAGTTTAATTGCCAAATGAGATTGAAGATCTCAGGAAATCAAAGAGACTAGAAAACAAGTCTAGATCCTTGATCCAACCAAGAACAATTGCAGAAGGAGAGAAGATGAAAGCAGTAAAGAGAGTTTTGGTTCAAATCCTTAATTCACTAAAATTTTGCAGAAGAATAACAAAGCATGGATTTCAGATCAAAGATTGGAACAGAATTCCTCCAACCTCAATCCAAAATTTCAAAACAAGAGAAAGACTAAAGAGAGAGCTCTCTACTACTACTCCTCCCTAATGGAGCAAGCCTTTTCTTTCCAATCGAGCTCCCCCTTTTTGAAAATGAGAGTGATGCCTTTATATAGGCTTTTTACAAAATGAAAATAAAATGAAATTGAAACAAATTACATTAAAAATAAAAATCCTAATCTAATTGATCCATGTGCCTTTGAGTCATGATGTGGGCTTTGCTTGCTTTGGATTTGAGGAGAAATGGGTTTGGTTGGCTTTGATTCAATTTGGTGAGGAATTGAATTAAATTGAATTTTGACCCATATGTTGCTCCCAGGAGGCTGCCCTGCCCTTGTGGAGGGCAGGGCAGAATTTGATGCATGCGGCCTTGGTGCGAGCGTGGCGTGCGAGCTTGGTGCGCAGGATGCTGCCCTGCCCTCGCGGAGGGCAGGGCAGAATTTTCTGGTGCGCCATTTTGGTGCCTGTGTGCGCTGCTGGTGCTGCCGAATGATGCCCTTGGTGCGCCAGGTTGGTGCGCTGGCCGTGCCACAACAAAATGCTGCCCTGCCCTCGCAGAGGGCAGGGCAATGTTTCCAACTTGAAGCCCCGTGTTCGAAACTTGGCCGATGCACACGCTACCCATTTTCCTTGGCTTTCTTGGCACCATAATGAGACCTAGTTCCTTGCTTCCTTATTGTGCCGTGTTCGATTCTTGTGGCAAGCAATCGGGGGAGCAATTTTCCTTGATTTTTCATGAAGAGCACGACATCGCCCTGCTCTCCAAGAGGGCAGGGCAGAAAATTGAGCGCTACTTTGCTTTGGAGTGAGGCTCCAGCTTCGAACCTTGGTGGAAGCACTTTGGTTTATTTTCACTTATTTTTGGCCCTTAAAGATGCCTTTCCTTCCTGCCTCAATTGTACGCCAAATATGGATTGCTATATATCGTTGGAAAGCTCTGAATGTCAGCTTTCCAACACAACTGGAAGCACATCAATCGGACGTCTGTAGCTCAAGTTATAGCCCTTTGAAGTAGGCATGGTCATGCTGTAAACGCCCAGATTTTAACTTAGCGAAAATTTGCTTCCAACCTCACTTTGCATCACGATATTGCCCTGCCCTTGGCAAGAGCAGGGCAGTGTGCGTGCTGGTTGCTTCCTTCTTCAATTTGGTCATAGGCCACGCTTTTAAAAGCGTGGCCTAAGGCTCCAAAGTGTGCTCCAACTTCAAAGTGTGTCCCAAAGCTCTTTTTTTCTCCTTTTTTTGTGCTTCTTTGCTTCTTTTTCTTCTTATTTCCTACAAGATTTATAAAATTAAAAGATCAAGGAAATATACCAATTAAGTATAAAAGCATTCAATATTTAAGCACAATTTATCAATTTCTTGTATGAAAAAGCATAGGAAAATAGGTATATGATGACTTGTCATCACAACACCAAACTTAAACCTTGCTTGTCCCCAAGCAAGAAAAGAATCATGCAATAGAAATTGATAATCCAAGGTAAGAAGAATAGCAACTCAATGTTCATGGTTAGCTAGTTTTCTATGCATGCTTCATTCACAAAAGAAATGTAAATGATTGATGCTTCTATCTAGCTCATTTTATGAAATCTTTTTCTTATAATTCTTCCTTGAAACAAGCTTTTGATTGATATATTTTTTTTTAGCTTCTCCTTTTGGGTGCTTTGCCCCATGAGTTTATAACAAAGCTACGACTTCTAAATGCTTTGTTTTCAAGTATTACCACTTGATACATAAGCACCACAAGCATTTAATTAGAGGACTTCATTAAGCTCATTTTTTTTTCTTTGACTCTCTAATTATTGATGCTCAGAACCTTGAGCTTTGAGGGAGTGCTTTTGCACTTGAGCCTAGCCTTGACTTCTAAGTGTTTTGTTTTCAAGCATTTGGCTTGATACATAAACACCACAAGCACTTAGCAAATAAATTGCCATTGGTACTCAGAGCCTTCAGCTTTCTCATTCTTTCCCTTTTTCTTTTCTTGCTTTAATTGTATTTGCTTCTTCAAGGTTTTCATGATTTCAAAAGATTTCACAAAATGTACTAGATGAAAAACTTCAATTAAATAAAATCCAATGCAATTGAGCAACAATCAATCATACTAGCTTTCCAATACTTGTATGCACATGCTAAATTCTTCTTTAATTCCTTAAATCAAGATTCACGCTGCTTTATTCATACACACATGTAAACAGAGAAGGTAAAGACAATCATGCAGTTTATGAAACAAATGAGAGGAAAAGGAACTTTACAACCTTGTAGTTCATCTTCTCTATTGTTGTCATTTTTCTCCCATTTTCCTCCTTCCCATACCAAACTCAGAATGCTTGTTCATTCTCAAGCAACAATTAGAACAATGGCTATGGGGCTAAGATGGATCATGAATGTCTTACACAATGAAATGTTAGTAGCACATGTGTTTTAAGCAAGCAAAATTAAAGATAACAATCAAGGCACAAGAGACAGAGACATTTTGATTGCATAGATAAGAAGGTGTGCACAATACATTGCATAAAAAATAAGTGGCACACCAAACTTAGTGTGACACTTTCACTTGGAATTAATGCAAGTATCTTGTAAGAATTAGAACCAAATTTTGTTGCATAGCAACACCAAACTTAGAATACAACCATATGTCAATTTATTTGAATTAAAACTAAACAAAAGAAACTGTTATATGTTAAATACAATCACCAAGCCAAGAATATGTCATGAATAAGGATCTCTTGGTGATATATTAACAAAAACAGTTAAGAAGCAAAATAAGTGGAAGTATTAAAAAGAAATAACTAAAGTAAACAGAATAATAAAATGTCAAACCAAAAGAAAAATAACACTGCAAAGGCCTTATGATTATACAAACAAGTGGTGTTGCTTAATGAATTGCATAGAGAATTAAGTGGCACACCAAACTTAGAATCTTAGTGTGTCACTTCCATTTTTGATTTGATGCAATCATCCAAAAAGATTAAAAACAAGTTGTTGCAAGACAACACCAAACTTAGAATGTAACCATATGCCCATTTATTGAATTTAAACAAAGTAAAGAACGAAGACAAAGCAGAGAAGAGAAATTATACCTACGGTTGGGTTACCTCCCAACAAGTGCTCTTTTAGTGTCATTAGCTTGACATGTTGCTCTTCACTTTCTTCCTCTTCTTCCAGTTTGTTAAGAGGAATGACCTCAATGGGGGAGAAGTTTTAGCTATTGTCCCTTTTTTTGGTTTCCTCTCAGCAAGCTTCCTTTTGAATTTGGCTTGATTGAGCTTGCTTTTAGGGACAGGATTGGTGCTTTTGTTAGTTGCCTTCACTTCTTGGATGTTAAGAAATGGTTGCTGTGTGATTTTTGGAGTTTGATCTTCATCCAGAGCCTTTTGAATTGGTGGTTCCATGAGCTTGTCCTTCATATGCCTGTCTGCTTCATTTGAGTTTGACTTCTCTTGAGTGTCTTCCTCACTTTCTTGCTCTTCCACTTCCTCTCTTGCACTCAACATTTGCTTTAATAGCTCTTTCATGGAGGAGGTTTGTTGATCTTCCCAAGCTTTCTTCATCTCCTCTTCATACCTTTCAATCATGGATTCAAGTGTTGAGGCATTTTGGTCCAGGGAAGTTTGTGAGATTTGTGAGTTGTCATGTGCTCTTGTCATCTCAAGTGCAGTTTCAGGTTCAAATATTTCCACCACCTCTTCCTTCTTCACTAAAAATTCACTTGACTTAGTAGCCTCTTCCTCTTGTTTTTCCTCTTTCCTTGTTGCACTCACCAATTGAGCTAACATTATTTCCATGTTTTTGAATGAATTCTCTTGCTCGTTCCAGGATATCTGTGCCTCCTTCTCATATTTTTCACACATGGTCTCAAGCTTTGAGAGGCTTTGATTCATGGAAGTTTGTGTGGGTGGTGAATTTTGATAGAGGCTTTCTGTTGAAGCATGGTCAAGTGATGATATCTTTGGATGAATATCATATGGAGCATTAGAATTTCCTTCCCAGCCACCATTAGAATCATGACTAGCATCATTTTGTGGTGGAAGAAAATATCCCATATGATTTTCTTGCTCATCTTGTGTCTGTGAAGCAAATCTCCATGGATTGGAGTGCTTAGAATTTGTATTTTCTTGGTGATATTCCCAAACACCATTAGAGATCGGTGATGGTGGGTGATATCCCATAAAATTTTGTTTGACCATAAGATGAGTTGAACTCCATTTGTATTTTGTAAACATCAATGAAATTTGAAATTCATGTCACAGAGAAAGAATTTCTTAGTGAGCCAATAACTCAAACACCTTGCTATCAATTTAAAACAGAGAACAAAGACAAAAAAATGCTTGATCTAAACTTCTCACCCACTTAATCATTGTTGATCTAATCAATCCCCGGCAACGGCGCCAAAAACTTGATGTGCGGAAAACGATCCGACACAAAACTCACCGGCAAGTGTACCGGGTCGCATCAAGTAGTAATAACTCACAAGAGTGAGGTCGATCCCACAGGGATTGATGGATCAAGCAACTTTAGTGGGTGATTAGTTTAGTCAAGCTAACATTGAGTGAATTGTGTGAAGTGTAGCCAACAGAAAGTAAATGGCAGAAATCTTAAAGATGCAGAAAGTAAATTGGGCAGAAAACTTAAAGAGCAAGAAAGTAAAAGAGCTGAAACTTAAATTGCAAGAAAATTAAATTGCAGTAAATATAAAAGGGAATGGGAACAAGGAGATTAAAGCAAGCAGCAAGCAGAACTTGGAACAATTGCATAAGAGTTAAATTGCATGAAAAATAAAAGGACTTGGGTGCTGGGAATTAAAATTCAACAAGAGAATGTAAGGAGCAATCAAGCAGAAGAGTAACTTGCAACAAATCTTAAACAGAAAGCAGAATTGCTTGAAGAAGCAAACAGAAATTAAATTCAGTTTAATTGCCAAATGAGATTGAAGATCTCAGGAAATCAAAGAGACTAGAAAACAAGTCTAGATCTCAATTCCTTCCTTGATCCAACTAAGAACAATTGCAGAAGGAGAGAAGATGAAAGCAGTAAAGAGAGTTTTGGTTCAAATCCTTAATTCACTGAAATTTTGCAGAAGAATGACAAAGCATGGATTTCAGATCAAAGATTGGAACAGAATTCCTCCAACCTCAATCCAAAATTTCAAAACAAGAGAAAGACTAAAGAGAGAGCTCTCTACTACTACTCCTCCCTAATGGAGCAAGCCTTTTCTTTCCAATCGAGCTCCCCCTTTTTGAAAATGAGAGTGATGCCTTTATATAGGCTTTTTACAAAATGAAAATAAAATGAAATTGAAACAAATGACATTAAAAATAAAAATCCTAATCTAATTGATCCATGTGCCTTTGAGTCATGATGTGGGCTTTGCTTGCTTTGGATTTGAGGAGAAATGGGTTTGGTTGGCTTTGATTCAATTTGGTGAGGAATTGAATTAAATTGAATTTTGACCCATATGTTGCTCCCAGGAGGCTGCCCTGCCCTTGTGGAGGGCAGGGCAGAATTTGATGCATGCGGCCTTGGTGCGAGCGTGGCGTGCGAGCTTGGTGCGCAGGATGCTGCCCTACCCTCGCGGAGGGCAGGGCAGAATTTTCTGGTGCGCCATTTTGGTGCCTGTGTGCGCTGCTGGTGCTGCCGAATGATGCCCTTGGTGCGCCAGGTTGGTGCGCTGGCCGTGCCACAACAAAATGCTGCCCTGCCCTCGCAGAGGGCAGGGCAATGTTTCCAACTTGAAGCCCCGTGTTCGAAACTTGGCCGATGAACACGCTACCCATTTTCCTTGGCTTTCTTGGCACCATAATGAGACCTAGTTCCTTGCTTCCTTATTGTGCCGTGTTCGATTCTTGTGGCAAGCAATTGGGGGAGCAATTTTCCTTGATTTTCCATGAAGAGCACGACATCACCCTGCTCTCCAAGAGGGCAGGGCAGAAAATTGAGCGCTACTTTGCTTTGGAGTGAGGCTCCAGCTTCGAACCTTGGTGGAAGCACTTTGGTTTATTTTCACTTATTTTTGGCCCTTAAAGATGCCTTTCGTTCCTGCCTCAATTGTACGCCAAATATGGATTGCTATATATCGTTGGAAAGCTCTGAATGTCAGCTTTCCAACGCAACTGGAAGCACATCAATCGGACGTCTGTAGCTCAAGTTATAGCCCTTTGAAGTAGGCATGGTCATGTTGTAAACGCCCAGATTTTAACTTAGCGAAAATTTGCTTCCAACCTCACTTTGCATCACGATATTGCCCTGCCCTTGGCAAGAGCAGGGCAGTGTGCGTGCTGGTTGCTTCCTTCTTCAATTTGGTCATGGGCCACGCTTTTAAAAGCGTGGCCTAAGGCTCCAAAGTGTGCTCCAACTTCAAAGTGTGCTCCAACTTCAAAGTGTGTCCCAAAGCTCTTTTTTTCTCCTTTTTTTGTGCTTCTTTGCTTCTTTTTCTTCTTATTTCCTACAAGATTTATAAAATTAAAAGATCAAGGAAATATACCAATTAAGTATAAAAGCATTCAATATTTAAGCACAATTTATCAATTTCTTGTATGAAAAAGCATAGGAAAATAGGTATATGATGACTTGTCATCAGAGACTGGACGTAGGTTGTATTGCACAAGAAAACCGAACTAGGATACATGATGGTGTCAACTTCTCTCTTCCCTGCTCTGTTCTGTTTTCTGATATTCATGAGACAAAATAAAATTGTCTCAAAAATTTTCTACTGCTAAGTTCAAACAGATTTAGACTGAAAGTTTGTTTTAAAGGGTTATTTTATTAACTTAAAAGAAGGTCATAGATTCAACCCCCCTTCTCTAAGCCTTTTACAACCTTCAATTGGTATCAAGAGCCTAGGTCTCAAGAATCAAGCTTCACCACTTGGAGCAAAGGTCCAATGGCAAACAACTTGGACACAACCACAGTTGCATACACCCTAACTGAAGGCCAGTCAAACAATAGGTCTCCCTTCTTCAACGGGAAGAACTATGCCTACTGGAAAGAGAGGATGATGATCTTTATCCAATCTATTGACTACAATATATGGAAGATTGTTGTAAGCGGTCCCAAGATTCCAACAAAAACAAGTGCTGATGGAGTGGTGACTCCAAAAGAAGAAGCTGAATGGAATGATGACGACAAGAAGAAAATAGAGCTGAATGCTAAAGCCATCAACCTTCTTCACTGTGCTATCAGCTTTGAAAAGTACCGAAAGGTGTCTAGGTGCAAGATAGCCAAAGAAATCTGGGAGAAACTCCAGGTTATACACGAAGGCACTAAACAAGTCAAAGAAACGAGGATTGATATGCAGCGAAAAGAGTACGAGATGTTTAATATGAAGGATGGAGAAAGTATTGATGAAGTGTTTGAGAGATTCTTAATCATAATCAACAACTTTGATGCTATGGGAACAACCTACTCAGAACAAACCCTAGAGAGAAAACTCCTTAGAAACCTCACAAAAGAATGAGAAACCATTGCCACTGTCCTAGCCGAGAGCAATAATCTAAGCCATATAACCTATGATGAGCTGAGAGAAAAACTCCTTACCTATGAAGCAACACACACAAACCCGGACTCAAAAAAAGGGAATAGCCCTAAAGTCAAAAATAGAATCAAAAGAGAGTGAGTCTAGTTATGACATTTCAGATGATGAACTTATGTTTTTTGTTAGGAGACTTAGAAGGATAATGAAGAACAAAGGCAAATACAAGGGTTCAAGCTCAAAGGATTACAAGAAGGACTTGAGCAAGGTGACTTGTCATCATTGCAAGGAGGCTGGACATTTTAAGTTCAACTATCCAAAGCTCAAGAAGGAGGACAAAGGGAAGAAAGAAAAGAAGAGAGTGCTCATGGCATCTTGGGAGGAGCTTGAGAATGACTCGAATGAGGAAGAAGATTCTAAAGGTGAAGATAAAATCTGCTTCATGGCTGGTAATGATCATCTTGATGAGATTTGCCTAGCATCTAAGAACAAAAGGGATATGTGGTACTTGGATAGTGGATGCTGGTACACGAAATCGTGATACACAACTTCGTGCAGCTAACCAGCAAGTGCATTGGGTCATCCAAGTAATACCTTACGTGAGTAAGGGTCGATCCCACGGAGATTGTCGGCTTGAAGCAAGCTATGGTCATCTTGTAAATCTCAGTCAGGCGGATTCAAATGGTTATAGGGTTTTGATAATTAAAAGAACGAAATAGAATATAAAATAGGATAGAAATGCTTATGCAATTCGTTGGTGGGAATTTCAGATAAGCGTATGAAGATGCTTTGTTCCCTCTGAGCCTCTGCTTTCCTATTGCCTTCATCAAATCATTCATACTCCTTTCCATGGCAAGCTGTATGTAGGTGTATCACCGTTGTTAATGGCTACCATCCATCCTCTCAGTGAAAATGGTCCTCTACGGTTTCCCGCATGGCTAATAAGCTGTCGATTCTCGATCGTGTCGGAATAAGATCCATTGATCCTTTTGCACAATGTCACTGCGCACCACAGTCGCGAGTTTGAAGCTCGTCACAGTCATCCCATCCCAGATCCTACTCGAAATACCACAGACAAGGTTTAGACTTTTCGGACCTCAAGAATGCTGCCAATTAATTCTAGCTTATACCACGAAGACTCTAATTGCACGGAATGGAAGCTCTATTGTCAGGAGAGGCAACCATGCATCGTGAACCAGGAGGCCAAGAGATACACACTCAAGCTCTCGCAGATAGAACGGAGGTGGTTGTCAGGCACGCGTTCATAAGGGAGGATGATGATGAGTGTCACGGATAATCACATCCATCAGGTTTAAGTACGAGTGAATATCTTAGAACAAGAATAAGCTTGAATTGAATAGAAAACAGTAGTAATTGCATTGATTCATGAGGAATAGCAGAGCTCTACACCTTAATCTATGATGTGTAGAAACTCCACCGTTGAAAATACATAAGAACAATTCGGCCATGCCTCCCAAATAGCATGAAACAAACGAAAAAGGGTTCAAAGACCTGATCCCAAGATCAAAGATGATTAAAAGTTAAAAATACAATAGTAAAAGGTCCAATTTATAGCCAATTAGTAACATAGAGTTTAAAGAAATAAGTAAATAATGCAGAAATCTACTTCCGGGACCCACTTGGTGTGTGCTTGGGCTGAGCATTGAAGCTTTCACGTGCATAGACTTTTCTTGGAGTTAAACGCCAGCTCTGGTGCCAGTTTGGACGTTTAACTCCAGCTTTTATGCCAGTTCTGGCGTTTAACACCAGAAAAGGGTCTCTGACCGGCATTTTGACGCCAATTTGGGCCATCAAATCTCGGGCAAAGTATGGAATGTTATATATTGCTGGAAAGCCCAAGATGTCTAATTTCTAACGCAAATGAGAGAGCACCAATTGGGCTTTTGTAGCTCTAGAAAATCCACTTTGAGTGCAGGGAGGTCAGAATCCAACAACATCTTCAGTCATTTTTCAGCCTCTAAATCAGATTTTTGCTCAGATCCCTCAATTTCAGCCAGAAATTACCTAAAATCACCGAAAAACACACAAACTCATAGTAAAGTCCAAAAATGTGATTTTAGCATAAAAACTAATAATTATATTCTAAAAACTAACTAAATCATACTAAAAACTACCTAAAAAAATGCCAAAAAGCGTATAAATTATCCGCTCATCACAACACCAAACTTAAATTGTTCTTTGTCCCCAAGCAACTAAAAACAAAATAGAATAAAAAGCAGAGAATATACAATAAATCTCACAATATCAATGAAACTTAGTCCCAATTAGATGATCGGGGCTAGTAGCTTTTTGCTTCTGAACAGTTTTGGCATCTCACTTTAACCTTTGAAACTCAGAATGATTGGCATCTATAGGAACTCAGAATTTAGATAGTGTTATTGATTCTCTTAGTTCAGTATGTTGATTCTTGAACACAGCTACTTTATGAGTCTTGGCCGTGACCTCAAGCACTTTGTTTTCCAATATTACCACCGGAGACATAAATGCCACAAACACATAACTGGGTGAACCTTTTCAGATTGTGACTCAGCTTTACTAGAATCCCCAGTTAGAGGTGTCCAGAGTTCTTAAGCACACTCTTTTTGCTTTGGATCATGACTTTAACCACTTAGTCTCAAGCTTTTCACTTGGACCTTCATGACACAAGCACATGGTTAGGGACAGCTTGATTTAGCCGCTTAGGCCCAGATTTCATTCCTATGGGCCCTCCTATCCATTAATGCTCAAAGCCTTGGATCTTTTTTACCCTTGCCTTTTGGTTTAAAGGGCTACTAGCATTTTTTGCTTGCTTTTTCTTTATTAAGGGAGAGAGTTGGAGTAGCACCCATTGTGGAAAAGATGGTTGAATCGCGTCTCAGGTGGTTTGGACATGTGAGAAGAAGACCGATAGAACATCCAGTCAGAAGGGTGGATGAGATGGAAGATGGATAAATGGTGAAAGACAGAGGAAGACCTAAGAAGACCATCCATGAGGTGGTCAAACGAGATCTACATGTAAACGGTCTCTCTGTAGACATGATACATGATAGAGCACAATGGCGTCGTTTGATTCATGTAGCCGACCCCACTTAGTGGGACAAGGCTTTGTTGTTGTTTTTGTATTTTTTTTGCAAGCTTGTGTTTTTCACTGCTTTTTATTGCTTCAAAAATCAATTTCATGATTTTTCAGATTATCAATAACATTTCTCTTTGTTCATCATTCTTTCAAGAGCCAACAATTTTAACATTCATAAACTTCACTATAAAAAATATGCACTGTTCAAGCATTCATTCAGAAAAACAAAAAGTATTGCCACCACATCAAAATAATTAAACTAATTTCAAGATAAAATTTGAAATTCATGTACTTCTTGTTCTTTTGTAATAAGGAACATTTTTCATTTAAGAAAGGTGAAAGATTCATGGAATTATTCATAGCTTTAAAACATAGACACTAGACACTAATGATCATGTAATGAAGACACAAACATAGATAACACATAAAGCATAAAAATCGAAAAATGGAAAGATAAGAATAAGGAAATCAAAGAACGGGTTCACCTTAGTGATGGTGGCTAGTTCTTCCTCTTGAAGATCCAATGGAACGCTTGAGCTCCTCTATGTCTCTTCCTTGCCTTTGTTGCTCTTCCCTCATGGCTATTTGATCCTCTCTAATTTCATGGAGAATAATGGAGTGCTCTTGGTGCTCCATCCTTAGTTGCTCCATATTGGAACTCAAATCTCCCAAAGAGGTGTTGAGTTGCTCCCAATAGTTGTGTGGAGGAAAATGCATCCCTTGAGGCATCTCAGGGATTTCTTGATGAGGGACTTCCTCATGCTCTTGTTGAGGTCCATGAGTGGGCTATCTTATTTGCTCCATCCTCTTTTTGGTGATGGGCTTGTACTCATCAATGAGGATGTCTTCCTCTATGACAATTCCAGCTAAATTGCATAGGTGACAGATGAGATGAGGGAAGGCTAACCTTGCTAAACTGGAGGTTTTGTCAGCAACTTTGTAGAGTTCTAGAGATATGACCTCATGAACTTCTACTTCCTCTCCAATCATGATGCTATGGATCATGATAGCCGATCTACAGTCACTTTGGAGTCTCTTTTCCACTGAGCTCCTTCCACACATATGTCCATGAGGACTTAGTCCAACCTTTGATCAAAGTTGACCCTTCTAGTGTAGGGGCGTGCATCTCCTTGCATCATTGGCAAGTTCAATGGCAACCTTACATTTTCCGGACTGAAATCTAAGTATTTCCCTCGAAAAATTGTAAGCCAATTCTTTGGGTTCGGGTGACGTTAGGATTTTTGCTAGTAAAGAATTTTATAAAATCGCGTTGTAAGTATAGATTCTAGACCAACAGAAATCCCTTCGTACAAACGATTTGGTTGTCACAAGTAACAAATCCCTTTAAAATTGATAACCGAGTATTTAAACCTCGGGTCATCTTCTCAAGGAATTGCAGGGAGGTATGTTCTTATTATTTGTTATGGAAAAATAGTGTTTGGGGTTGAAAAAGGTTTCAAGCAAGAGAAATAGATTACAGAATTGATAAATTAATAACTAATAAAACTTTTGGCAAGGTATTAGAACTGGAAGTCCTATCCTTATCAATTGTGATGAGAATTGGATTTTAATCCCACTTAGTTAACCTTTACTAAAACAAAGGAAAGTCAAGTGAAATAATTAATTTGATCCTCAAGTCCTAGTCAATCCTTGTGGGAAGACTAGCTTTAGAGCGATCTGCCAATTTCAACCACTGCTTTATTTGATAATTCAAGAGTTACCAATTATTTAACTCAAGCCAAGAGGAAAAATTCTAAATTAAATTGAAGACATCATAAATAGAATAAAGTAATCATAAATCTGAAAATACCTCAAATTATATTAAATAGAAATATCAAATGTAACATGGAAAAGTTCATAAACAAATAAAAGAGAAAGTAAATAAAAAGAAACATTGAAGCTAGGATCGAGAGTCACTCCTAAAACTAAGAGAAGTCCTAAATCCCTATCCTAAGAGAGAGGAGAGAGCCTCTCTCTCTCTAAAAACTACATCTAAAACTAAAATTGTGTATTATCAGAGCATGATGAGTCTCTGCAAGTTTCCTGACTTTAATCTGTATTTCTGGGCCGAAAACTGGGTTGAAATGTAGCCCAGAATCTCTGCCAGTGACTTTTGTAATTCTGCAGATCGCGCACGTCACGTGATCGCGTCATCCATGCGGACGCGTCATTCATGTTTTTCCCTGCCACGCGTTCACGTCGTCCACGCTTCTGCATCACTTGTGCTTTTCCAATCCGAGCGGTCGCGTGAGCCATGCGGCCGCGTCACTGCGAATTCCTTTCTTCTGCGCAGTCGCGTCGCTGACGCGTACGCGTCACTTCTCGCTGGTCATCTCCTCAATTTCTTGTGTTCCTTCCATTTTTGCAAGCTTCCTTTCCAATCTCTCACTCATTCATGCCCTATAAAGCCTGAAACACTTAACACACATATCAAGGCATCGAATGGTAATAAGAGAGATTAAGATTAGCTAAATTAAGACCAAAGAAGCATGTTTTCAATCATGTAATAATTTTAGGAAGGAAATATAAATGCATGCTAATTATATGAATAAGTGGGTAGAGACCATGATAAAACCACACAATTAAGCACATTGTAAACCATAAAATAGTGGTTTATCAACCTCCCCACACTTAAACATTAGCATGTCCTCATGCTAGACTCAAGGAGACCAAATAAATGAGTAGGGAAAGGCAAGACTCATGCAATGCAACCTATGAAATGTGAATGCAACTACATGCTAAAATGGTTCTACCTACTTGGTGAAAAAGTAAATAAATCTTTCAAGAATAAATATGAACTGGATTTCACTAATTTAAATCACAAAATACAATATAAATAACTTGCAAGAAGAAGATAGCTCATAAAAGCAGGGAACATAGAATTAAGCACTGAACCCTTACTAGTAGTGTATATCATTCTAACTCTCAAGTGTCTAGGGTCAATTTTCTCAATTCTCTACTAATCTTGCTTTCTATAGCTTGCTCTTCATCTAACAATCAACAAAAATTTAATGCATCAATACACAAATCAAGAGGTCTTTTAAGGGTTGTAATAGGGTTAGGGTCAAGGTAGGATTGTATTTGGTCAAGTGGACTAAAATCTGAATCCTTAATTAACATAAACTTTCCACCTAACTTAAGACAATTCATT
Organism: Arachis stenosperma; assembly: GCF_014773155.1. NCBI lineage: Eukaryota > Viridiplantae > Streptophyta > Magnoliopsida > Fabales > Fabaceae > Arachis > Arachis stenosperma. Next base: position 95,410,201 of record NC_080380.1, on the reverse strand, counting down.
TAATTAAAATACAAAATCTAACTTCCCATTAACTGTGTTTACTACATGTTCATGCATCCTAAAATTGAGTTTAGTACATATGCATTGATACCAACACTTACTTTGGGGCATTTTGTCCCCTTTTATTACTTACTTTTTTTTATTCTTCTCAATGCATATGATTAAGGTTTTGAATGCATAAACATGTTCTTAACATTTTTCATATTTTCACACAAAGTCTAACATACTCAATTCCCAAACCAAACATTTCCAAACCCACTTTTCCCCACACTTAATTCATGAGGATTCTTACTAGTCTAAGCTAATCAAGGATTCAAATTAGGGACATTATTGTTTTCCGCTTAGAGTTAGTGATGAGCTAAAGTAAAGAACAAGGGGTAAGATAGGCTCAACATGGGTTTGCAAAGGATAATAGAAGGTAAGGCCATAAGGGTATGTAAGCTCAGTGAAACAAGGCCTCAATCATATAAGTGTGTGCATACATCAAATAATGGAAATACAGAATTAAGCAAGACAAAGATCAAAATTTTTAGAGAAAGAAACACACACCAAAAATAAAATATTGGTTGGTAAAATGCAACTAATTCAAATAGGCTCAAAAATCTCACAGGTTTTGTGTGTTCGAGCTCTAAACTATGTTCCAAAATAATATTTCTTCAAACAAGTTTTTCAAAAAGTTTTATTCAAATTAGTGAAATACTATAAAAATTTCTTGAAAAAGAAAATATTACTTTAACCAAGTGGTAAAATATGCAAAAATCAAACAAATATGCAATCAATCATGCAAATGCAACAATGAACAAGGAAAATAAACCATTGGTGTTGAGATAGAAGAGTAACTAACCCATGGAGATCGGTATCGACCTCCCCACACTTAAAGATTGCACCGTCCTCGGTGCATGCTGAGATGTACAGGTGGGCGGGTGTCTTCAACTGATGCATTTCTCCAAAGATTGTGCAGATGGACTTGTTTGTTTCCCCTTTTAGAAGTTTCTCTTTTTCCCTTCCTCGGTGGCCATCCTGAAAGAAGAGAAAAAGGAAGAAAAAGGAACCCAGAAATAAAGATAAGAAAATAAATAAAGTATGGGTATTAATGCCAGATAATAAGGGTCTTGGTGCACGAAATTGTGATCATCAATGGCGCCATCAACATGGTACGCTCATTGCAATCTCAACTCTTCATCACAACTCCGCACAACTAACCAGCAAGTGCACTGGGTCGTCCAAGTAATAAACCTTACGCGAGTAAGGGTCGATCCCACGGAGATTGTTGGTATGAAGCAAGCTATGGTCACCTTGTAAATCTTAGTTAGGCATACTCAAATGGTTATGAATGATATATGAATAAAACATAAAGATAAAGATAGAGATACTTATGCAATTCATTGGTGGGAATTTCAGATAAGCGCATGAAGATGCTGTGTCCCTTCCGTCTCTCTGCTTTCCTACTGTCTTCATCCAATCCTTCTTCCTCCTTTCCATGGCAAGCTTATGCAAGGGTTTCACCGTTGTCAGTGGCTACCTCCCATCCTCTCAGTGGAAATGTTCAACGCACCCTGTCACGGCACGGCTATCCATCTGTCGGTTCTCGATCAGGCCGGAATAGAATCCATTGATTCTTTTGCGTCTGTCACTAACGCCCCGCCCTCAGGAGTTTGAAGCACGTCACAGTCATTCAATCATTGAATCCTACTCAAAATACCACAGACAAGGTTAGACCATCCGGATTCTCTTGAATACCGCCATCAGTTCTTGCCTATACCACGAAGACTCTGATCTCACGGAATGGCTGGCTCGGTTGTCAGGCGAGCACTCGGTTGTCAGGCGATCAACCATGCATCGTGTACCAGGAATCCAAGAGATATTCACCCAATCGAAGGTAGAACAGAGGTGGTTGTCAGGCACACGTTCATAGGTGAGAATGATGATGAGTGTCACGGATCATCACATTCATCAAGTTGAAGAACAAGCGATATCTTAGAACAAGAACAAGCGGAATTGAATAGAAGAACAATAGTAATTGCATTAATACTCGAGGTACAGCAGAGCTCCACACCTTAATCTATGGTGTGTAGAAACTCCACCGTTGAAAATACATAAGAACAAGGTCTAGGCATGGCCGTGAGGCCAGCCTCCCAATGATCTAAGATAGCATAAGAACGAAGATAGCTACCCAGATGTCTCAATACAATAGTAAAAGGTCCTACTTATAGAGAACTAGTAGCCTAATGTTTACAGAGATGAGTAAATGACATAAAAATCCACTTCCGGGCCCACTTGGTGTGTGCTTGGGCTGAGCAATGAAGCATTTTCGTGTAGAGACTCTTCTTGGAGTTAAACGCCAGCTTTTGTGCCAGTTTGGGCGTTTAACTCCCATTTTGGTGCCAGTTCCGGCGTTTAACGCTGGAAATTCTGAAGGTGACTTTGAACGCCGGTTTGGGCCATCAAATCTTGGGTAAAGTATGGACTATCATATATTTCTGGAAAGCCCAAGATGTCTACTTTCCAACGCCGTTGAGAGCGCGCCAATTGGGTTTCTGTAGCTCCAGAAAATCCACTTCGAGTGCAGGGAGGTCAGAATCCAACAGCATCTGCAGTCCTTTTCAGTCTCTGAATCAGATTTTTGCTCAGGTCCTTCAATTTCAGCCAGAAAATACCTGAAATCACAGAAAAACACACAAACTCATAGTAAAGTCCAGAAAAGTGAATTTTAACTAAAAACTAATAAAAATATACTAAAAACTAAACCAAATATACTAAAAACATACTAAAAACAATGCCAAAAAGCGTACAAATTATCCGCTCATCACAACACCAAACTTAAATTGTTGCTTGTCCTCAAGCAACTGAAAATCAAATAAGATAAAAAGAAGAGAATATGCAATGAATTCCAAAAACATCTATGAAGATCAGTATTAATTAGATGAGCGGGGCTTTTAGCTTTTTGCCTCTGAACAGTTTTGGCATCTCACTCTATCCTTTGAAACTCAGAATGATTGGCTTCTTTAGGAACTCAGAATCCAGATAGTGTTATTGATTCTCCTAGCTAAGTATAATGATTCTTGAACACAGCTACTTATTGAGTCTTGGCTGTGGCCCAAAGCACTCTGTCTTCCAGTATTACCACCGGATACATACATACCACAGACACATAATTGGGTGAACCTTTTCAGATTGTGACTCAGCTTTGCTAGAGTCCCCAATTAGAGGTGTCCAGGGTTCTTAAGCACACTCTTTTTGCCTTGGATTACAACTTTATTTCTTTCTTTTTCTTTTCTTTTTCTTTCTCTCTTTTTTTTTTGTATTCACTGCTTTTTCTTGCTTCAAGAATCATTTTTATGATTTTTCAGATCCTCAGTAACATGTCTCCTTTTTCATCATTCTTTCAAGAGCCAACATTCATGAATCACAAATTCAAAAGACATATGCACTGTTTAAGCATTCATTCAGAAAACAAAAGTGTTGCCACCACATCAAAATAATTAAACTGTTATAAAATTCAAAATTCATGCAATTCTTTTTCTTTTTCAATTAAGAACATTTTTTATTCAAGAAAGGTGATGGATTCATAGGACATTCATAACTTTAAGGCATAGACACTTAAGACACTAATGATCATAAGACACAAACATGGACAAACATAAGCATGAAAATTCGAAAAACAAGAAAATAAAGAAAAAGGAGATTAAAGAACGGGTCCACCTTAGTGATGGCGGCTTGTTCTTCCTCTTGAAGGTCTTATGGAGTGCTTGAGCTCCTCAATGTCTCTTCCTTGTCTTTGTTGTTCCTCTCTCATGATTCTTTGATCTTCTCTAATTTCATGGAGGAGGATGGAATGTTCTTGGTGCTCCACCCTTAGTTGTCCCATATTGGAACTCAATTCTCCTAGGGAGGTGTTCAGTTGCTCCCAATAGTCTTGTGGAGGAAAGTGCATCCCTTGAGGCATCTCAGGGATCTCATGATGAGAGGGGTCTCTTGTTTGCTCCATCCTTTTCTTAGTGATGGGCTTATCCTCATCAATGGGGGTGTCTCCTTCTATGTCAACTCCAACTGAATAACAGAGGTGACAAATGAGGTGAGGAAAGGCTAACCTTGCCAAGGTGGAAGACTTGTCTGCCACCTTATAGAGTTCTTGGGCTATAACCTCATGAACTTCCACTTCTTCTCCAATCATGATGCTATGAATCATGATGGCCCGGTCTAGAGTAACTTCGGACCGGTTGCTAGTGGGAATGATTGAGCGTTGGATAAACTCCAACCATCCTCTAGCCACGGGCTTGAGGTCATGCTTTCTTAGTTGAACCGGCTTCCCTCTTGAATCTCTCTTCCATTGGGCGCCCTCTTCACAAATGTCAGTGAGGACTTGGTCCAACCTTTGATCAAAGTTGACCCTTCTAGTGTAAGGATGTTCATCTCCTTGCATCATAGGCAAGTTGAATGCCAACCTTACATTTTCCGGACTAAAATCCAAGTATTTTCCCCGAACCATAGTAAGCCAATTCTTTGGATCCGGGTTCACACTTTGATCATGGTTCTTGGTGATCCATGCATTGGCATAGAACTCTTGAACTATTAAGAACCCGACTTATTGAATGGGGTTGGTAAGAGCTTCCCAACCTCTTCTTCGGATCCCATGTCGGATCTCCGGATATTCACTCTTTTTGAGTGAAAAAGGGACCTCGGGGATCACCTTCTTCAAGGCCACAACTTCATAGAAGTGGTCTTGATGCACCCTTGAGATGAATCTCTCCATCTCCCATGACTCGGAGGTAGAAGCTTTTGCCTTCCCTTTCCTCTTTCTAGAGGTTTCTCCGGCCTTGGATGCCATAAATGGTTATGGAAAAACAAAAAGCAATGCTTTTACCACACCAAACTTAAAAGGTTTGCTCGTCCTCGAGCAAAAGAGGAAAGAAGAGAGTAGAAGAAGAAGAAATGAGAAAGAAGGGAATGGCTTAGTGTTCGGCCAAAAGGGGGAAGAAGTGGTGTTTAGGTTGTGGGAAAATAAAGGAGTGAAGATGGGTATATATAGGAGTGGGGGAAGGGGTATGGTTCGGCTATGGGAGGGTGAGTTTGGGAGGGAAAGTGGTTTGAATTTGAAGGGTGAGGTAGGTGGGGTTTTATGAAGGATGGATGTGAGTGGTGAAGAGAAAGATGGGATTTGATAGGAGAAGGGTTTTTGGGGAAGAGGTGTTGAGGTGATTGGTGAAGAAGAGAGAGAGTGGTGGGGTAGGTGGGGATCCTGTGGGGTCCACAGATCCTGAGGTGTCAAGGAAAAGTCATCCCTGCACCAAATGGCATGCAAAATTGCATTTTTAGCCAATTCTGGCGTTAAACGCCGGGCTGGTGCCCATTTCTGGCATTTAACGCCAGGTTCTTGCCCTTTCCTGGCGTTTAACGCCAGTCTGGTGCCCCTTTCTGGCGTTAAACGCCCAGAATGGTGCCAGACTGGGCGTTAAACGCCCACCTGCTAGCCTTACTGGCGTTTAAACGCCAGTAGGTTCTTCCTCCAGGGTGTGCTATTTTTCTTCCTCTTTTTCATTCTGTTTTTGCTTTTTCAATTAATTTTGTGACTTCTCATGATCATCAACCTACAAAATAAAATAAAATAACAAAGGAAAATATATAAAATATAACATTGGGTTGCCTCCCAACAAGCGCTTCTTTAATGTCAGTAGCTTGACAGAGGGCTCTCATGGAGCCTCACATTTTCTCAGAGCAATGTTGGAACCTCCCAACACCAAACTTTGAGTTTGAATGTGGGGGTTCAACACCAAACTTAGAGTTTGGTTGTGGCCTCCCAACACCAAACTTAGAGTTTGACTGTGGGGGCTCTGTTTGACTCTGATTTGAGAGAAGCTCTTCATGCTTCCTCTCCATGGTGACAGAGGGATATCCTTGAGCCTTAAACACAAAGGATTCTTCATTCACTTGAATGATCAGTTCACCTCCATCAACATCAATCACAACCTTTGCTGTGGCTAGGAAGGGTCTGCCAAGGATGATAGATTCATCCATGCACTTCCCAGTCTCTAGGACTATGAAATCAGCAGGGATGTAATGGTCTTCAATCTTTACCAAAACATCCTCTACAAGTCCATAAGCTTGTTTTCTTGAATTGTCTGCCATCTCTAGTGAGATTTTTGCAGCTTGCACCTCAAAGATCCCTAGCTTCTCCATTACAGAGAGAGGCATGAGGTTTACACTTGACCCTAAGTCACACAGAGCCTTCTTGAAGGTCATGGTGCCTATGGTACAAGGTAGTGAAAACTTCCCAGGATCTTGTTTCTTTTGAGGTAATTTCTGCCTAGACAAGTCATCTAGTTCTTTGGTGAGCAAAGGGGGTTCATCCTTCCAAGTCTCATTTCCAAATAAACTGTCATTTAGCTTCATGATTGCTCCAAGGTATTTAGCAACTTGCTCTTCAGTGACATACTCTTCCTCTTCAGGAGAAGAATACTCATCAAAGCTCATGAAAGGCAGAAGTAAGTCCAATGGAATCTCTATGGTATCATTTTGAGCCTCAGATTCCCATGGTTCCTCATTAGGGAACTCAGTGGAGGCTAGTGGACGTCCATGGAGGTCTTCCTCAGTGGCGTTCATTGCCTCTTCCTCCCCTCCACATTCGGCCATGTTGATGGCCTTGCACTCTCCTTTTGGATTTTCTTCTGTATTGCTTGGAAGAGTACTAGGAGGGAGTTCAGTAATTTTCTTGCTCAGCTGTCCCACTTGTGCCTCCAAATTCCTAATGGAGGACCTTGTTTCAGTCATGAAACTTTGAGTGGTTTTGATTAGATCAGAGACCATGGTTGCTAAGTCAGAGTGGTTCTGCTTAGAATTCTCTGTCTGTTGCTGAGAAGATGATGGAAAAGGCTTGCCATTGCTAAACCTGTTTCTTCCACCATTATTGTTGTTGAAACCTTGTTGAGGTCTCTGTTGATCCTTCCATGAGAAATTTGGGTGATTTCTCCATGAAGAATTATAGGTGTTTCCATAGGGTTCTCCCATGTAATTCACCTCTTCCATTAAAGGGTTCTCAGGATCATAGGCTTCTTCTTCAGATGAAGCATCCTTAGTACTGCTTGGTGCATTTTGCATTCCAGACAGACTTTGAGAAATCAAATTGACTTGTTGAGTCAATATCTTGTTCTGAGCCAGAATGGCATTCAGAGTATCAATCTCAAGAACTCCTTTCTTCTGATTAGTCCCATTGTTCACAGGATTCCTTTCAGAAGTGTACATAAATTGGTTATTTGCAACCATTTCAATTAGTTCTTGAGCTTCTGTAGGCATCTTCTTCAGATGAAGAGATCCTCCAGCAGAGCTATCCAAAGACATCTTGGATAGTTCAGAGAGACCATCATAGAAAATACCTATGATGCTCCATTCAGAAAGCATGTCAGAAGGACATTTTCTGATCAATTGTTTGTATCTTTTCCAAGCTTCATAGAGGGATTCTCCATCCTTCTGTCTGAAGGTTTAGACTTCCACTCCAAGCTTACTCAATTTTTGAGGTGGAAAGAACTTTGCCAAGAAGGCATTGACTAGCTTTTCCCATGAGTCCAGGCTCTCTTTAGGTTGTGAGTCCAACCATGTCCTAGCTCTGTCTCTTACAGCAAAAGGGAATAGCATCAGTCTGTAGACCTCAGGGTCAACCCCATTAGTCTTGACAGTGTCACAGATTTGCAAGAATTCAGCTAAGAACTGATGAGGATCTTCCAATGGAAGTCCATGGAACTTACAATTCTGTTGCATTAGAGAAACTAATTGAGGCTTAAGCTCAAAGTTGTTTGCTCCAATGGCAGGGATAGAGATGCTTCTCCCATAGAAGTCGGGAGTAGGTGCAGTAAAGTCACCCAGCACCTTCCTTGCATTGTTTGCATTGTTGTTGTTTTCGGCTGCCATGTCTTCTTCTTTGAAGATTTCTGTTAGGTCCTCTACAGAGAGTTGTGCCTTAGCTTCTCTTAGCTTTCGCTTCAAGGTCCTTTCAGGTTCAGGGTCAGCTTCAACAAGAATGCTTTTGTCTTTGTTCCTGCTCATATGAAAGAGAAGAGAACAAGAAAATGTGGAATCCTCTATGTCACAGTATAGAGATTCCTTGAGGTGTCAGAGAAGAAGAAAAATAGAAGGAAGAAGGAGAAGAATTCAAACTTAGTCAGACAGAGTTCGAATTGTGCATTGAGGAGGAGTGGTACTCCATAAATAGAAGGATGTGAGAAGAGGGGAAGAGCTTTTTCGAAAATTAGGTTAAAAAAAATTTGAAAAACTTTAATTGATTTTCGAAAATCAAGAGTGGGAAAGAAATCAAGTAGTTTTTGAAAAAGACTTTGAAATTAGAAATAAAAAAGATATGATTGAAAACTGTTTTGAAAAAGATGTGATTAAAAAGATATGATTGAGAAGATATGATTTGAAAACAATTTAAAAAAATTTGATTTTAAAAATTAATAACTTGGCTATCAAGAAAAGATATGATTCAAACATTAAACCTTTCTCAACAGAAAAGGCAACATACTTGAAATGTTGAATCAAATCATTAATTGATAGCAAGTATCTTTAAAAAAAGAAAGAAATTGATTTTGAAAACATTTGATTGAAAAGATATGATTTGAAAAAGATTTGATTTTGAAAAACTTTGAAAACTTGAAAAAAATTGATTTTGAAAACAAAATCCTCCCCCTTGTGCCATCCTGGCGTTAAACGCCCAGAATGGTGCACATTCTGGCGTTTAACGCCCAATGCACTACCTTTTTGGGCGTTAAACGCCCAACCAGGCACCCTGGCTGGCGTTTAAAGGCCAGTCTGTCCTTCTTCACTGGGCGTTTTGAACGCCCAGCTTTTTTTGTGTAATTCCTCTGCTGCATGTTCTGAATCTTCAGTTCCCTGTACTATTGACTTGAAAATAGAACCAAGATCAAATAAACAATGCATGCAAGACACCAAACTTAAAATTAGACACTAGACTCAAACAAGAAACATAAAATATTTTTGGTTTTTATGATTTTGAAATTTTTTTTTTGGATTTTTCGAAAATTATATGGAAAAGAAAATAAAGGTATCAAAATTCTTAATGAGAATTCCAGGAATCATGCAATGTTAGTCTAAAGCTTTTAGTCTAAAGGATTTAGACATGGATAGCCAAGCTTCAGCAGGACATTGCATTCAAGAGCTAAATTGATGATAATCAATCAGCTTTGGTGATGGTAAGATCATCACCTTGAAACACTAGAATTCACTCTTAAGAATTCTGAAAAATACCTAATCTAAGCAACAAAATGAACCGTCAGTTGTCCAAACTCAACAATCCCCGGCAACGGCGCCAAAAACTTGGTGCACGAAATTGTGATCATCAATGGCGCCATCAACATGGTACGCTCATTGCAATCTCAACTCTTCATCACAACTCCGCACAACTAACCAGCAAGTGCACTGGGTCGTCCAAGTTATAAACCTTACGCGAGTAAGGGTCGATCCCACGGAGATTGTTGGTATGAAGCAAGCTATGGTCACCTTGTAAATCTTAGTTAGGCAGACTCAAATGGTTATGAATGATATATGAATAAAACATAAAGATAAAGATAGAGATACTTATGCAATTCATTGTTGGGAATTTCAGATAAGCGCATGAAGATGCTGTGTCCCTTCCGTCTCTCTGCTTTCCTACTGTCTTCATCCAATCCTTCTTCCTCCTTTCCATGGCAAGCTTATGCAAGGGTTTCACCGTTGTCAGTGGCTACCTCTCATCCTCTCAGTGGAAATGTTCAACGCACCCTGTCACGGCACGGCTATCCATCTGTCGGTTCTCGATCAGGCCGGAATAGAATCCATTGATTCTTTTGCGTCTGTCACTAACGCCCCGCCCTCAGGAGTTTGAAGCACGTCACAGTCATTCAATCATTGAATCCTACTCAGAATACCACAGACAAGGTTAGACCTTCCGGATTCTCTTGAATGCCGCCATCAGTTCTTGCCTATACCACGAAGACTCTGATCTCACGGAATGGCTGGCTCGGTTGTCAGGCGAGCACTCGGTTGTCAGGCGATCAACCATGCATCGTGTACCAGGAATCCAAGAGATATTCACCCAATCGAAGGTAGAACGGAGGTGGTTGTCAGGCACACGTTCATAGGTGAGAATGATGATGAGTGTCACGGATCATCACATTCATCAAGTTGAAGAACAAGTGATATCTTAGAACAAGAACAAGCGGAATTGAATAGAAGAACAATAGTAATTGCATTAATACTCGAGGTACAGCAGAGCTACACACCTTAATCTATGGTGTGTAGAAACTCCACCGTTGAAAATACATAAGAACAAGGTCTAGGCATGGCCGTGAGGCCAGCCCCCAAATGATCTAAGAACTAGATGTCCCCGGATCAAAATACAATAGTAAAAGGTCCTACTTATAGAGAACTAGTAGCCTAGGGTTTACAGAGATGAGTAAATGACATAAAAATCCACTTCCGGGCCCACTTGGTGTGTGCTTGGGCTGAGCAATGAAGCATTTTCGTGTAGAGACTCTTCTTGGAGTTAAACGCCAGCTTTTGTGCCAGTTTGGGCGTTTAACTCCCATTTTGGTGCTAGTTCCGGCGTTTAACGCTGGAAATTCTGAAGGTGACTTTGAACGCCGGTTTGGGCCATCAAATCTTGGGCAAAGTATGGACTATCATATATTTCTGGAAAGCCCAGGAGGTCTACTTTCCAACGCCATTGAGAGCGCGCCAATTGGGCTTCTGTAGCTCCAGAAAATCCACTTCGAGTGCAGGGAGGTCAGAATCCAACAGCATCTGCAGTCCTTTTCAGTTTCTGAATCAGATTTTTGCTCAGGTCCTTCAATTTCAGCCAGAAAATACCTGAAATCACAGAAAAACACACAAACTCATAGTAAAGTCCAGAAAAGTGAATTTTAACTAAAAACTAATAAAAATATACTAAAAACTAAACCAAATATACTAAAAAGATACTAAAAACAATGCCAAAAAGCGTACAAATTATCCGCTCATCAGGTCTCAATTACATGGTAGCTACAACATGCAAGTGAGAAAATAATAGAAGCCATGACATGACAGTTGGTGCAAGATTTGAAACATAGGAGAGGAGAGTGTGGGTAATGAAAGACAGTATAAGCTCAAGTCAATGCAAAAAGGAATACAAATATCATAAAAGAATAGCATTGATTTAAATAATATTACCCAACAGTGTAAACAAGTCACTAAGCACCAGATAATACCAGAAAAGTTGTAATAGTTGAATAAGAAAGTTTAACACCAATGAAAATAATGCAATGAATGAAACTATGCAAATAAATTAAATAGAAGTGAAGAGGGATGAGAAGAAGTGGTGCACGAAATTGCAATCACACTTTTGCAATCCCGCACAACTAACCAGCAAGTGCACTGGGTCGTCCAAGTAATACCTTGCGTGAGCAAGGGTCGATCCCACGGAGATTGTCGGCTTGAAGCAAGCTATGGTTATCTTGTAAATCTTAGTCAGGATATCAGAAATTATCAGGATTGATTGTAAAAAGCAAAAGAACATGAAATGGTTACTTGTATTGCAGTAATGGAGAATAGGTTGAGGTTTTGGAGATGCTCCATCTTCTGAATCTCTGCTTTCCTACTGTCTTCTTCATCAAACACGCAAGGCTCCTTCCATGGCAAGCTGTATGTAGGGTTTCACCGTTATCAGTGGCTACCTCCCATCCTCTCAGTGAAAACGTTCCTATGCTCTGTCACAGCATGGCTAATCATCTGTCGGTTCTCGGTCAGGCCGGAATAGAATCCATTGATTCTTTTGCGTCTGTCACTAACGCCTCGCCTGCTAGGAGTTTGAAGCACGTCACAGTCATTCACTCATTGAATCCTACTCAGAATACCACAGACAAGGTTTAGACCTTCCAGATTCTCTTGAATGCCGCCATCAGTTCTAGCTTATACCATGAAGATTCTGATTAAGGAATCCAAGAGATATCTACTCAATCTAAGGTAGAACGGAGGTGGTTGCCAGTCACACGTTCATAGTTGAGAACATGATGAGTGTCACGGATCATCACATTCATCCGGGTTAAGAACAAGTGATATCTTAGAATGGAAGCAAGCATGATTGAATAAGAAACAGTAGTAATTGCATTAATCCATCAAGACACAGCAGAGCTCCTCACCCCCAACCATGGGGTTTAGAGACTCATGCCGTGGAAAGTGCACAAAGAAACGTGTAAAGTGTCATGAGGTACAGATACAATGTCAAAAGATTCTATTAATAGTAAACTAATAACCTAAGGTTTACAGAAATGAGTAAATGACAGAAAAATCCACTTCCGGGCCCACTTGGTGTGTGCTTGGGTTGAGCATTGAAGCTTTCAAGTGTAGAGACCTTTTCTGGAGTTAAACGCCAGCTTTCATGCCAGTTTGGGCGTTTAACTCCAAGTTTTATGCCAGTTCCAGCGTTAAACGCTGGAATTTCTGAGGCTGATTTGCCACGCCGGTTTGGGCCATCAAATCTTGGGCAAAGTATGAACTATCATATATTGCTGGAAAGCCCAGGATGTCTACTTTCCAACGCCGTTGAGAGCGCGCCAATTGGGCTTCTGTAGCTCCAGAAAATCCACTTCGAGTGCAGGGAGGTCAGAATCCAACAGCATCTGCAGTCCTTTTCAGTCTCTGAATCAGATTTTTGCTCAGGTCCCTCAATTTCAGCCAGAAAATACCTGAAATCACAGAAAAACACACAAACTCATAGTAAAGTCCAAAAAAGTGAATTTTTACTAAAAACTAATAAAAATATACTAAGAACTCAACTAAAATTACTAAAAACATACTAAAAACAATGCCAAAAAGGGTACAAATTATGCGCTCATCAAGAAGAAAGTAAGAAAAGGGAGAAGAAAGAAGAAAAGAAATAAGAAAGGAAGAAAAGAATTAGATACAGGGAAGAAAAGATAAGATATTTGGCTGTGTTGGAAAAGTTGTGCAGCGCAAGCGACGCAGACGCGTGGGGGACGCGGTCGCGCGACTTGCGCTTAAATTAATTGACGCGGTCGCGTCGGTCACACGGACGCGTGACTCAGGTTATGCTACTGGCGCGAGGGCAGCCTCGCACTCGCACAACTCTCTGTTCTAAATCTTAATTTGCCAAATTTAGGGTGACGCGATCGCATGGGGCATGCGATCACGTGAGTGGGCTTCAGAGAGGAATAACGCAGACGCGTCGGCGACGCGGACGCGTGATAGGGATTGTGCATCCAGCACCACTCTCGCACAATAATTCGTTGTGCACCATTTTTACGTCGAAAGTCAGGGCACGCGGCCGCGTGGGTCATGCGGTCACGTGGAAGGCCATTATTCTCATGTGACGCGAACGTGTCGGCGACGCGGTCGCGTGGGTCGATTTGTGCCACTGGCACGCCTTCAGCCACACTCCAGCGTGACTCTCTGTTCAACTTTCTTTTCTTCATAACACACTGGTGACGTGGACGCGTCAGCGATGCTGTCGCGTCGCATGCGTAAATTTTTTTTTTGATTATGCAGTATACAGAGTGCAATGCTTAATATGAATGCTATGCATGATTCCAGGTTCAGTAAAAATTCAAAAACAAACAAAACATACTAGAATTAAAACTGAAAAGGGACGATCATACCATGGTGGGTTGTCTCCCACCTAGCACTTTTAGTTAAAGTCCTTAAGTTGGACATTCTGGTGAGCTCCTTGTTATGGTGGTTTGTGTTTGTACTCATCCAGAAATCTCCACCAATGTTTGGAGTTCTAGTAGCCTCCGGGGTCCCAAACAAGGTGCAGAAAGCCTTCAAGCAAGTTAAAGCAAGTGACAAGGGCCCAAGAGTGTTGATTTTTAGATTGAATTCCGGGGTCCCAAATCTTGCTTTTGCACTCGTCTTCTTGTTGAGCAATATTGTTCCATCCGGGTGGCAAACAGTCTGAATTCTCACTGAAGCAGCCAGACAACTTCCTAGACCCATTCCGTTGAGTTTTACACCAACCTTTGCGTTTAAACTTAAAGCTTCCAACCATGATGAACCTTGCAGAACAATTCTTACCACTAACCATCTTCCTCTTACTCTTAATGCCACAAAGAGCTCTAAGTTGACCATCCGTTTCCAGTAGCCCATATTCAAGTGGGATTAGAAAGCTAAGGGATATGAATTTTACCCACTTGAATGTTGTAAAGGATGATGGCAACTTAGGGGGAGATATTTTTAAGGAAATTGCAAGCTCCACTCCCTTGTGCTCTTCTCTAATAATTACCACCTCTTTGCAAGTTTCTTCAATTTTAACTTCTTCCTCTTGGTAGCTTTCTTCTAATTCAATCTCCTCTTCATTGCTTTCCAAGGGCATGGGAGGTTGTGCTTCTTCTTCTTGAATCTCCATCTCTTGATCAACCTCTTCCAAGTCTTCAACTGTGATATGCCTTGGAGGTTGTACACCCTCCTCAACAACAAATTCAAACTCCTTAGAAGAGGATTCTGTGATTTGAGGTTCCTGTGGAGGTTCTGCATCTCCTAAATCTTCAACCACTTCTTCCTCTACAACTATTATAGCTTCCTCCACTTGTTCCAGTACAAAGTCATGCTCCTTATTGTCCACTAGAGTCTCTAGTGTCTCCTTCATGCTACGTTCTTCATTAGATTCTCCACATGAAGCCATGGGGATTCCTTGAGTGTCCGAACATCTAGAAGGTAATTGATTTATTGCTTGCTCCAATTGATGAAGGGTTGCATGAAATTGATCTACTGTTTCTTTGAGATGATCCCTTGACTCTTGTTCCATTTCAATAGCATAACTGGGATCATCTTGCTCTTGGATTGATGGATGTGGGTTCTCTTCCATGAATGGTGGTGATGGAATGGGTGGTGATGAAATGGATAGATCATTATATGGTTGAAAAGAAAGTGCACTAGAGCTTGAGAGTTGATTGTTGAAGGTATTCGGTGGTCCGATTTGGGTGACCAGAGCTTGTATAGTAGAGTTTAAATCGGCAAATACTTTCTCCATGGAGGTTTGGGGTGGATAGGAGGGTTCATTTTGATAATGATAAGGAGATGGTGTATATTGCGGTGGTGGTTCTATGTATGGTTCATTTGGCTCATAAGGTGGTTGGTATGGTGGATATGGATTAGGGTCATACGGAGGTGTTTGGTGGAAAGGAGCTTGTGAGTATGGTAGTTCAAAATTATATTGAGGAGGAGGGGGTTCATAGGCATATGGTGGGTCTTGTTGGTAGTCAAAAGAGTGCTCATCACAGTCATTGCCTTGATATGCATCACAGAATGGTTGTTGATAGTCCATTGGAGGTGGTTGTTGTCATGAGGGTTGATCAAACCCTTGTGGCTCCTCCCTCTTTGATTGTTCCAACCATGGTGCATGTTGTCATTATAATCTCCTTTTCCTGCAACATAATTATAACCAGACTCATAGTCAAAGGGGTGAGAGTTCATAGTAGTGAGAGATAATAAAAACAAAAAATAACAAAAAAGGAAATTTTTTTTTGAAAAATATTTACAATAACCAATAATAAGGCACACGTTTGCAATTCCCCGGCAACGGCGCCATTTTGACGTTAGGATTTTTGCTAGTAAAGAATTTTATAAAATCGCGTTGTAAGTATAGATTCTAGACAAACAGAAATCCCTTCGTACAAACGATTTGGTTGTCACAAGTAACAAACCCCTTTAAAATTGATAACCGAGTATTTAAACCTCGGGTCGTCTTCTCAAGGAATTGCAGGGAGGTATGTTCTTATTATTGGTTATGGAAAAACAGTGTTTGGGGGTTGAAAAAGGTTTCAAGCAAGAGAAATAGATTACAGAATTGATAAATTAATAACTAATAAAACTTTTGGCAAGGTATTAGAACTGGAAGTCCTATCCTTATCAATTGTGATGAGAATTGGATTTTAATCCCACTTAGTTAACCTTTACTAAAACAAAGGAAAGTCAAGTGAAATAATTAATTTGATCCTCAAGTCCTAGTCAATCCCTGTGGGAAGACTAGCTTTAGAGCGATCTGCCAATTTCAACCACTGCTTTATTTGATAATTCAAGAGTTACCAATTATTTAACTCAAGCCAAGAGGGAAAATTCTAAATTAAATTGAAGACATCATAAATAGAATAAAGCAATCATAAATCTGAAAATACCTCAAATTATATTAAATAGAAATATCAAATGTAACATGGAAAAGTTCATAAACAAATAAAAGAGAAAGTACATAAAAAGAAACATTGAAGCTGGGATCGAGAGTCACTCCTAAAACTAAGAGAAGTCCTAAATCCCTATCCTAGGAGAGAGGAGAGAGCCTCTCTCTCTAAAAACTACATCTAAAACTAAAATTGTGTATTATCAGAGCATGATGAGTCTCTGCAAGTTCTCTGACTTTAATCTGTGTTTCTGGGCCGAAAACTGGGTTGAAATGCGGTCCATAATCTCTGCCAGCAACTTTTGTAATTCTGCAGATCGCGCACGTCACGTGATCGCGTCATCCATGTGGACGCGTCATTTGTGTTTTTCCCTGCCACGCGTTCGCGTCGTCCACGCTTCCGCGTCACTTGTGCTTTTCCAATCCGAGCGGTCGCGTGAGCCATGCGGCCGCGTCACTGCGAATTCCTTTCTTTCGCGCGGTCACGTCGTTGACGCGTACGCGTCACTTCTCGCTGGTCATCTCCTCAATTTCTTGTGTTCTTTCCATTTTTGCAAACTTCCTTCCCAATCTCTCACTCATTCATGCCCTATAAAGCTTGAAACACTTAACACACAAATCAAGGCATTGAATGGTAATAAGAGAGGATTAATATTAGCTAAATTAAGACCAAAGAAGCATGTTTTCAATCATGTAATAATTTTAGGAAGGAAATATAAATGCATGCTAATTATATGAATAAGTGGGTAGAGACCATGATAAAACCACACAATTAAGCACATTGTAAACCATAAAATAGTGGTTTATCATCGGGTTCACACTTTGATCATGGTTCTTGGTGATTCATGCATTAGCATAGAACTCTTGAACCATCAAGATTCTGACTTGTTGAATGGGGTTGGTGAGAACTTTCCAACCTCTTTTTCGAATCTCATGTCGGATCTCTAGATACTCATTCCTTTTGAGCATGAAAGGGACCTCAGGGATCACTTTCTTCTTGGCCACAACTTCATAGAAGTGGTCTTGATGGACCTTTGAGATGAAATCTCTCCATCTCCCATGACTCGGAGGTGGAAGCTTTTGCCTTCCCTTTCCCCTTTCTAGAGGTTTCTCTGGCCTTAAGTGCCATAAATGGTTATGGAAACACAAAAAGCAATGCTTTTTCCACACCAAACTTAAAAGGTTTGCTCATCCTCGAGCAAAAGATGAAAGAAGGACGGAGAAAAAGAAGAAATGGAGGAGAAGGAGAGTGAAGAAAGGTTCGACCTTTTAGGGGAAAAGTGGTGTGTATGATGTGTGAAAATGAAGGATGGATGAGGGGTTTATATAGGAGTGGAGAGAGGGGTAAGTTCCTCTATTAGGGGTTGGGTTTGGGAGGGAAAGTTTTTGAATTTTGAAAGGTGGGGTTGGTGGGGGTTTTGGGGAAGAGTGGGTGGATGTAAGTTGTGAAGAGGTGATGGGGAAGGGAGATGGAGGTGATTGGTGAAGGGTATTTGGGGAAGGATGTTATTGGAATGTGTAAAGAAGAGAGAGAGTGAGGTTGAGGTAGGTGGGGATCCTGTGGGATCTACAGATTCTGAGGTGTCAAGAATTTCACATCCCTGCACCATTCTGGCGTGTAAACGCCCTCTGAGTGTCAATCCTGGCGTTAAACGCCAGGTTGCTGCCCATTTCTGGTGTTTAACGCCAGCTTTTCTTCTCTTTCTGGCGTTGAACGCCAATTTGGTGCCCTTTTCTGGCTTTAAACGCCCAGAATGATGCCAGACTGGGCGTTTAACGCCCATTCTGCTACCCTTACTGGTGTTTAAACGCCAGTAAGCTCCTCCTCTAGGGTGTGCTGTTTTTAATGCTATTTTTGAATTTGCTTTGATTTTTGCAATTGTTTTTTTGACTCCACATGATCATCAACCTAAAAAAATATAAAATAACAATAGAAAATAGAAATTCAACATAGATAAGTAAAAAAAATTGGGTTGCCTCCCAACAAGCGCTTCTTTAATGTCAATAGCTTGACAATGAGCTCTCATGGAGCTTCATAGATATTCAGAGCATGGTTGGGGCCTCCCAACACCAAACTTAGAGTCTAAATATGGGGACTTTGGTTGACTCTATATTGAGAGAAGCTTTTCATGCTTCTTCTCCATGTGTACAAAAGGAAATCCTTGGGCTTTAAACACAAGGTAGTCCTCATTCACTTGAAAGGACCAACTCTCCTCTGTCAACATCAATCACAGCTTTTGCTGTGGCTAGGAAGGGTCTGCCAAGGATGATGGATTCATCCTCATCCTTCCCAGTGTCTAGGATTATGAAGTCAGCAGGGATGTAAAGGCCTTAAACCTTTACCAAGACATCCTCTACAAGTCCATAAGCCTGTTTCTGTGATTTATCTGCCATCTCTAGTGAGATTCTTACAGCTTGTACCTCAAAGATTCCCAGTTTCTCCATTACAGAGAGAGACATAAGGTTTATGCCTGACCCCAGGTCACACAGGGCATTCTCAAAGGTCATGGTGCCAATGGTGCAAGGTATTAAGAACCTTCCGGGATCCAGTTTCTTTTGAGGTATCCTCAACTGAACCAATGCACTTAGTTCATCAATGAGCAATGGAGGTTCATCCTCCCAAGTCTCATTACTAAATAACTTGGCATTCAGCTTCATGATTGCTCCAAGGTACTGAGCAACTTACTCTTTAGTAGTAACTTTGTTTTCTTCAGAAGATGAATATTCTTCAGAGCTCATGAATGGTAATAGTAGGTTCAATAGAATCTCTATGGTCTCTGTATGAGCCTCAGATTCCCTTGGTTCCGCAAAGGGGAACTCCTTTTTTTTCTAGAGGACGTCCCATGAGGTCTTCCTCACTGGGATTCACGTCCTCCTTACTCTCTCTAGGTTTGGCCATGTTGGTCATGGTTATAGCCTTGCACTCTCTCTTGGGATTTTTTTCTGTATTGCTTGGGAGAGTGCTAGGAGGAGTTTCAGTAACCTTTTTACTCAGCTGACCCACTTGTGCCTCCAAATTTCTAATGGAGGATCTTGTTTCGTTCATAAAACTTAGTGTGATCTTAGATAGATTAGAGACTATATTTGCTAAGCTAGAGAGGCTCTGCTTAGAATTTTCTGTCTGTTGCTGAGAAAATAATGGGAAAGGTTTACTATTGCCAAACCTGTTTCTCCCACTATTATTGTTATTGAAGCCTTGTTGAGGCTTCTGTTGATCATTCCATGAGAAATTTGGGTGATTCCTCCATGAAGAATTGTAGGTGTTTCCATAGGGTTCTCCTATGTAATTCACCTCTTCCATTGCAGGATTCTCAGGGTCATAAGCTTCTCCTTCAGAGGAGGCTTCTTTAGCACTGCCAGATGCAGCTTGCAATCCAGTCAGATTCTGAGAAATTATATTGACTTGCTGAGTCAATATTTTGTTCTGAGCCAATATGACATTCAAAGTATCAATCTCAAGAACTCTTTTCTTTTGAGTTGTCCCATTGCTCACAGGATTTCTTTCAGAGGTGTACATGAACTGGTTATTTTCAACCATTTTAATGAGTTCCTGAGCTTCTGCAGGCATTTTCTTCAGATGAATAGATCTGCCTACAGAATGGTCCAATGACATCTTGGATAACTCAGACAGACCATCATAGAAGATACCTATGATGCTCCATTCTGAAAGCATGTCAGAAGGACACCTTTTGATCAATTGCTTGTATCTTTTCCAAGCTTCATAGAGGGATTCACCTTCCTTCCATTTGAAGGTTTGAACTTCCACTCTAAGCTTACTCATCTTTTGAGGTGGAAAGAATTTATCTAAGAAGGCATTGACTAGCTTTTCCCAAGAGTTCAGGCTGTCTCTAGATTGTGAGTTCAACCATATACTAGCTCTGTCTCTTACAGCAAAAGGGAAAGCATAAGTCTGTAGACCTCAGAATCAACTCCATTGGTCTTAACAGTGTCACAGATTTGCAAAAATTCAGCCAAGTAATTATAAGGATCTTCCAATGGAAGTCCATGAAAATTACAATTATGTTACATCAGAGAAACTAATTGAGGCTTAAGCTCAAAGTTGTTTGCTCCAATGGTAGGAATAGAGATACTTCTCCCATAGAAGTCGGGAGTAGGTGCAGTAAAGTCACTAAGCACCTTCCTTGCATTGTTGGCATTGTTGTTATTTTCGGCCGCCAAGTCTTCTTCTTTTTCAAAGACTACTATCAGGTCCTCTCCAGAGAGTTGTGCTTTAGCTTCTCTTAGCTTTCTCTTCAGAGTCCTTTCAGGTTCAGGATCAGCTTCAACAAGAATGCCTTTATCTTTGTTCCTACTCATATGAGAGAGAAGAAAATAAAGAAAGTATAGAATTCTCTATGTCACAATATAGAGATTCCTTGATGTGTAAGAGAAAAAGAAGAATAGAAGGATGAGATAGAGAGAAGAATTCGAACTTATAGAGAAGGATGAGTGTTAGTGATTAAATAGAAAGAGATTAGAGAGGGAATTTTCGAAATTTTTTTAAATAAAATAAAATTAGAGTTTAAAACAATTAGTTGATTAAAAAGATTTTGAAAAAGTTGTTAATGGTTTTCGAAAATTAGAGAGAGCGAAGTAGTTAGGTGCTTTTGAAAAAGATAAGAAAAAAGATTTTGAAATTAAAATTTTAAAAAGATGTGATTTGAAAAAGATATAATTGATAAGAGAAGATATGAAAAAGATAAGATTTTGAAAAATTAGTTTTAAAACTTGAAAATTTGAAAAAGATTTGAATTGAAAACAAAACTACCTCCTTGGTGCTATACTGGCGTTAAACGCCCAGAATGGTATCCATTCTGGCGTTTGACACCCACTTGGCTACCTCCTTGGGCGTTAAACACCTAGCCAGGTACCCTGGATGGCGTTTAAACGCCAGAATTCCTTCTTCATTGGGCATTTTGAACGCCCAACTTTTTCTCTGTGATTCCTCTGCTGTATGTTCTGAATCTTCAATTCTCTGTATTATTGACTTGAAAAGACATAATTTTGAAATTTTTTTTGAATTTTTAATGATGAGAAAGAAAAATAACAAAATGAAACTAATCATGAAAAACTAAGATCAAATAAACAATGCATGCAAGAACACTTTGAATGTCAAGATGAACATCAAGAACATATTTTTGAAAATTTTTAAGAAAAGAAAGACATGCAAGACACCAAACTTAGAAATTTTCATACTAGAGACACTAACAAATTTAGAATGCACATGAGAAACAACAAAAGATACAAAACAAGAGAATTTAAAGATCAGACAAAGAAAATCATCAAGACAATTTGAGGATCATGAAGAACACCATGCATGAGTTTTCAAAAATTTGCAAGAAAAATAAAAACATGCAATTGACACCAAACTAAAAAATTGACACTAGACTCAAACAAGAAGCACAAAATATTTTTGATTTTAGGATTTTATGATTTTTTTGTAATTTTTTTTCAAAAATTATTTTTGAAAAAGAACATAAGAAACTCAAAATTTTTTAATACAAATTTTAGGAATCATGCAATGTTAGTCTAAGGCTTCAGTCTAAAAAGATTAGACATGGTCAGCCAAGTTTCAACAAGACATTACATACAATAGCCAAATTGATGGGAATCAACTAGCTCCTGTGATGATAAAAGCATCATATGAAACTCTAGAATTCGTTCTTAAAAATTTTGAAGAAAAAATAAAAAAATACCTAATCTAAGCAGCAAGATGAACCATCAATTGTCCAAACTTGAATAATCCCTGGCAACGGCGCCAAAAACTTGGTACACAAAATCGTGAAACACAACTTCGTGCAGCTGACCAGCAAGTGCACTGGGTCATCCAAGTAATACCTTACGTGAGTAAGGGTCGATCCCACGGAGATTGTCGGCTTGAAGCAAGCTATGGTCATCTTGTAAATCTCAGTCAGGCGGATTCAAATGGTTATAGGGTTTTGATAATTAAAAGAACGAAATAGAACATAAAATAGGATAGAAATACTTATGCAATTCATTGGTGGGAATTTCAGATAAGCGTATGAAGATTCTTTGTTCCCTTTGAGCCTCTGCTTTCCTATTTCCTTCATCCAATCATTCATACTCCTTTCCATGGCAAGCTGTATGTAGGTGGATCACCGTTGTCAATGGCTACCATCCATCCTCTCAGTGAAAATGGTCCTCTACAGTTTTCCGCATAGCTAATCAGCTGTCGGTTCTTGATCGTGTCGGAATAAGATCCATTGATCCTTTTGCACACTGTCACTGCGCCCCACAGTCACGATTTTGAAGCTCGTCATAGTATATGATAGTCCATACTGGGCCCAAGATTTGATGGCCCAAACTGGCGTTCAAAGTCACCTTCAGAATTCCCAGCGTTAAACGCCGGAACTGGCACCAAAATGGGAGTTAAACGCCCAAACTGGCACAAAGCTGGCGTTTAACTCCAAGAAGAGTCTCTACACGAAAATGCTTCATTGCTCAGCCCAAGCACCACACCAAGTGTGCCCGGAAGTGGATTTTTATGTCATTTACTCATCTTTGTAATTCTTAAGCTACTAGTTCTCTATAAATAGGACTTTACTATGTATTATATCTGGTTTTTCTGGTTCCCTCTCTGGGGCCGAAGCCAATGATCACTTTTGTTCTTATGTATTTTCAACGGTGGAGTTTCTACACACACATAGATTAAGGTGTGGAGCTCTGCTGTACCTCGAGTATTAATGCAATTACTATTGTTTCTTCTATTCATTCCGCTTGTTCTTGTTCCAAGATATCACTTGTTCTTCAACTGATGAATGTGATGATCCGTGACACTCATCATCATTCTCACCTATGAACGTGTGACTGACAACCACCTCCGTTCTACCTTAGATTGGGTGAATATCTCTTGGATTCCTGATACACGATGCATGGTTGATCGCCTGACAACCGAGCGCTCGCCTGACAACCGAGCCAGCCATTCCGTGAGATCAGAGTCTTCGTGGTATAGGCTAGAACTGATGGCGGCATTCAAGAGAATCCGGAAGGTCTAACCTTGTCTGTGGTATTCTGAGTAGGATTCAATTATTGAATGACTGTGACATGCTTCAAACTCCTGAAGGCGGGGCGTTAGTGACAGACGCAAAAGAATCACTGGATTCTATTCCGGCCTGATTGAGAACCGACAGTAGGAAAGCAGAGAGACGGAAGGGACACAACATCTTCATGCGCTTATCTGAAATTCCCACCAATGAATTACATAAGTATCTCTATCTTTATCTTTATGTTTTATTCGTATATCACCATATCCATTTGAGTTTGCCTGACTAAGATTTACAAGATGACCATAACTTGCTTCATACCAACAATCTCCGTGGGATCGACCCTTACTCGCGTAAGGTTTATTACTTGGACAACCCAGTGCACTTGCTGGTTAGTTGTGCGAAGTTGTGTTTATGCCATGGTATTGAACACCAAGTTTTTGGGGTTCATTACCGGGGATTATAAGAGTTGTGAAAAGTATTGTTCACAATTTCGCGCACCAAGTTTTTGGCGCAGTTGCCAGGGATTGTTTCGTGTATGGACAACTGACGGTTCATCTTGTTGCTTAGATTAGGTATTTTTCAGAATTCTTAAGAATGAGTTCTAGAGTTTCATGATGATCTGTTGGAATCTGGCTGGCTGAGAAGCCATGTCTAATCTTATTGGACCGAGGTTTCAACTGATCATCACAAGAGCTTGTTGATCTCTATCAATCTTGCTATTGAAGCAATGATCTGCTAAGGCTTGGCTGGCCATTGGCCATGTCTAGTGTTTTGGACCGAAGCTTTCTTTGAAAGCTTGGCTGGCTGTGAAGCCATGTCTAATTCCTGGACCGGAGTCTTAGACTAGCATTGCAATGATTCCTGGAATCCAAATTAAGAATTCTGAAACCTTTATTTTCTATTTCCATATAATTTTCGAAAAATCCAAAAAAAAAGAAAAATTTCAAAATCATAAAAACCAAAAATATTTTATGTTTCTTGTTTGAGTCTAGTGTCTAATTTTAAGTTTGGTGTCCTGCATGCATTGTTTATTTGATCTTGGTTCTATTTTCAAGTCAATAGTACAGGGAACTGAAGATTCAGAACATGCAGCAGAGGAATTACACAGAAAAAGCTGGGCGTTCAAAACGCCCAGTAAAGAAGGACAGATTGGTGTTTAAACGCCAGCCAGGGTGCCTGGTTGGGCGTTTAACGCCCAAAAAGGTAGTGCATTGGGCGTTAAACGCCAGAATGTGCACCATTCTGGGCGTTTAACGCCAGGATGGCACAAGGGGGAGGATTTTGTTTTCAAATCAATTTTTTTTCAAGTTTTCAAAGTTTTTCAAAATCAAATCTTTTTCAAATCATATCTTTTCAATCAAATGTTTTCAAAATCAATGTCTTTCCTTTTTCAAAGATACTTGCTAACAATTAATGATTTGATTGAACATTTCAAGTATGTTGCCTTTTCTGTTGAGAAAGGTTTAATGTTTGAATCATATCTTTTCTTGTTAGGCAAGTCATTAATTTTTAAAATCAAATCTTTTTAAAATTGTTTTCAAATCATATCTTCTCAATCATATCTTTTTAATCACATCTTTTTCAAAACAGTTTTTAATCATATCTTTTTGATTTCTAATTTCAAAATCTTTTTCAAAAATTACTTGATCCCTTTCTCACTCTTGATTTTCGAAAATTAAATTAAAGTTTTTCAAAATGCTTTTAAAATGCTTTTTAATTAATTTTCGAAAAATTTCCTCCCCTCTTCTCACATCCTTCTATTTATGGAGCACCACTCCTCCTCAATGCACAATTCGAACTCTATCTGACTAAGTTCGAATTCTTCTCCTTCTTCCTTCTATTTTTCTTCTTCTCTGACACCTCAAGGAATCTCTATACTGTGACATAGAGGATTCCACATTTTCTTATTCTCTTCTCTTTCATATGAGCAGGAACAAAGACAAAAGCATTCTTGTTGAAGCTGACCCTGAACCTGAAAGGACCTTGAAGCGAAAGCTAAGAGAAGCTAAGGCACAACTCTCTGTAGAGGACCTAAAAGAAATCTTCAAAGAAGAAGACATGGCAGCCGAAAACAACAACAATGCAAACAATGCAAGGAAGGTGCTGGGTGACTTTACTGCACCTACTCCCGACTTCTATGGGAGAAGCATCTCTATCCCTGCCATTGGAGCAAACAACTTTGAGCTTAAGCCTCAATTAGTTTCTCTAATGCAACAGAATTGCAAGTTTCATGGACTTCTATTGGAAGATCCTCATCAGTTTTTGGCTGAGTTCTTGCAAATCTGTGACACTGTCAAGACTAATGGGGTTGACCCTGAGGTCTACAGACTTATGCTATTCCCTTTTGCTGTAAGAGACAGAGCTAGGACATGGTTGGACTCACAACCTAAAGAAAGCCTGAACTCTTGGGAAAAGCTAGTCAACGCCTTCTTGGCAAAGTTCTTCCCACCTCAAAAATTGAGTAAGCTTAGAGTGGAAGTCCAAACCCTCAGACAGAAGGAAGGAGAATCCCTCTATGAAGCTTGGGAAAGATACAAACAATTAATCAGAAAGTGCCACTCTGATATGCTTTCTGAATGGAGCATCATAGGTATTTTCTATGATGGTCTCTCTGAACTGTCCAAGATGTCTTTGGATAGCTCTGCTGGAGGATCTCTTCATTTGAAGAAGACGCCTACAGAAGCTCAAGAGCTGATTGAAATGGTTGCAAATAACCAATTCATGTACACTTCTGAAAGAAATCCTGTGAACAATGGGACTAATCAGAAGAAAGGAGTTCTTGAGATTGACACTCTGAATGCCATATTGGCTCAGAACAAAATATTGATTCAACAAGTCAATATGATTTCTCAAAGTCTGTCTGGAATGCAAAATGCACCAGGTAGTACTAAGGAAGCTTCATCTGAAAAAGAAGCTTATGATCCTGAGAACCCTTCAATGGAAGAGGTGAATTACATGGGAGAACCCTATGGAAACACCTATAATTCTTCATGGAGAAATCACCCAAATCTCTCATGGAAGGATCAACAGAGACCTCAACAAGGTTTCAACAACAGTAATAGTGGAAGAAACAGGTTTAGCAATGGCAAGCCTTTTCCTTCATCTTCTCAGCAACAGACAGAGAATTCTAAGCAGAGCCACTCTGACTTAGCAACCATGGTCTCTGATCTAATCAAAACCACTCAAAGTTTCATGACTGAAACAAGGTCCTCCATTAGAAAATTGGAGGCACAAGTGGGACAGCTGAGCAAGAAAGTTACTGAACTCCCTCCTAGTACTCTTCCAAGCAATACAGAAGAAAATCCAAAAGGAGAGTGCAAGGCCATCAACATGGCCGAATTTGGAGAGGAAGGAGAGGAAGTGAACGCCACTGAGGAAGACCTCAATGGGCGTGCACTGACCTCCAATGAGTTCCCTAATGAGGAACCATGGGAATCTGAGGCTCAAAAATGAGACCATAGAGATTCCATTGGACTTACTTCTGCCATTCATGAGCTCTGATGAAATATTCTTCCTCTGAAGAGGATGAGTATGTCACTGAAGAGCAAGTTGCTAAATACCTTGGAGCAATCATGAAGCTAAATGACAAGTTATTTGGAAATGAGACTTGGGAGAACGAACCTCCTTTGCTCACCAAAGAATTGGATGACTTGTCTAGGCAGAAATTACCTCAAAAGAGGCAGGACCCTGGGAAGTTCTCCATACCTTGTACCATAGGCATATTGACCTTCAAGAAGGCTCTGTGTGACTTAGGGTCAAGTGTAAACCTCATGCCTCTCTCTGTAATGGAGAAGCTAGGGATCTTTGAGGTACAAGCTGCAAGAATCTCACTAGAGATGGCAGACAATTCAAGAAAACAAGCTTATGGACTTGTAGAGAATGTTCTGGTAAAGATTGAAAACCATTACATCCCTGCTGATTTCATAGTCCTAGAGACTGGGAAGTGCATGGATGAATCTATCATCCTTGGCAGACCCTTCCTAGCCACAGCAAAGGCTGTGATTGATGTTGATGGAGGTGAACTGATCATTCAAGTGAATGAAGAATCCTTTGTGTTTAAGGCTCAAGGATATCCCTCTGTCACCATGGGAGGAAGCATGAAGAGCTTCTCTCAAATCAGAGTCAACAGAGCCCCCACAGTCAACTCTAAGTTTGGTGTTGGGAGGCCACAACCAAACTCTAAGTTTGGTGTTGAACCCCCACATTCAAACTCAAAGTTTGGTGTTGGGAGGTTCCAACTTGCTCTGAGAAAATGTGAGGCTCCATGAGAGCTGTCAAGCTGCTGACATTAAAGAAGCGCTTGTTGGGAGGCAACCCAATGTCATATTTTATCTATTTTCTTTGTTATTTTATGTTTTCTGTAGGTTGATGATCATGAGAAGTCACAAAATCATTGAAAAGCAAAAACAGAATGAAAACAGGAAGAAAAATAGCACACCCGGAGGAAGACCTACTGGCGTTAAACACCAGTAAGGCTAGCAGATGGGCGTTTAACGCCCAGTCTGGCACCATTCTGGGCGTTTAACGCCAGAAAGGGGCACCAGACTGGCGTTAAACGCCAGAAAAGGGCAAGAACTTGGTGTTAAACGCCAGAAATGGGCACCAGCCCGGCGTTTAACGCCAGAATTGGCTCAAAACGCATTTTTACATGCCATTTGGTGCAGGGATGACTTTTCCTTGACACCTTAGGATCTGTGGACCCCACAGGATCCCCACCTACCCCACCACTCTCTCTCTTCTTCACCCATTCACCAATCACCTCAACACCTCTTCCCCAAAAATCCTTCACCTATCAAATCCCATCTTTCTCTTCACCACTCACATCCATCCTTCATAAAACCCCACCTACCTCACCTTCAAATTCAAACCACTTTCCCACCCAAACTCACCCTCCCATCACGCCATCCTTCATAAAACCCCACCTACCTCACCTTCAAATTCAAACCACTTTCCCACCCAAACTCACCCTCCCATAGCCGAACCATGACCCTTCCCCTCACACCTATATAAACCCATCTTCACTCCTTCATTTTCACACACCCTAAACACCACTTCTCCCCCTCTTTGGCCGAACACAAAGCCATTCTGGTGCACGAAATTGCAATCACACTTTTGCAACTCCGCACAACTAACCAGCAAGTGCACTGGGTCGTCCAAGTAATACCTTGCGTGAGCAAGGGTCGATCCCACGGAGATTGTCGGCTTGAAGCAAGCTATGGTTATCTTGTAAATCTTAGTCAGGATATCAGAATTTATCAGGATTGATTGTGAAAAGCAAAAGAACATGCAATGGTTACTTGTTTTGCAGTAATGGAGAATAGGTTGAGGTTTGGAGATGCTCCATCTTTTGAATCTCTGCTTTCCTACTGTCTTCTTCTTCAAACACGCAAGTCTCCTCCCATGGCAAGCTGTGTGTAGGGTTTCACCGTTGTCAGTGGCTACCTCCCATCCTCTCAGTGAAAGCGATTGCATATGCTCTGTCACAGCATAGCGGAATTCATCTGTCGGTTCTCAATCAGGCCGGAATAGAATCCAGTGATTCTTTTGCGTCTGTCACTAACGCCCCGCCTTCAGGAGTTTGAAGCACGTCACAGTCATCCAGTCATTGAATCCTACTCAGAATACCACAGACAAGGTTTAGACCTTCCGGATTCTCTTGAATGCCGCCATCAGTTCTAGCTTATACCACGAAGATTCCGATTAAAGAACCCAAGAGATATCTACTTAATCTAAGATAGAGTTGTCAGTCACACGTTCATAGTTGAGAATATGATGAGTGTCATGGATCATCACATTCATCCGGGTTAAGAGCAAGTGATATCTTAGAATGGAAGCAAGCATGATTGAGTAAGAAACAGTAGTAATTGCATTAATCCATCAAGACACAGCAGAGCTCCTCACCCCCAACCATGGGGTTTAGAGACTCATGCTGTGGGAAGTACACAAGAAACGTGTAAAAAATGTTATGAGGTCATAAGGCACAGATACAATGTCAAAAGGTCCTATTAGTAGTAAACTAGTGTCCTAAGGTTTACAGAAATGAGTAAATGACAGAAAAATCCACTTCCGGGCCCACTTGGTGTGTGCTTGGGCTGAGCAATGAAGGAATTTCGTGTAGAGACCTTTTCTGGAGTTAAACGCCAGCTTTCATGCCAGTTTGGGCGTTTAACTCCAAATTTTATGCCAGTTCCGGCGTTTAACGCTGGAATTTCTGTAGGAGACTTTGAGTGCCGGTTTGGGCCATTAAATCTTGGGCAAAGTATGGACTATTATATATTGCTGGAAAGCCCAGGATGTCTAATTTCCAATGCCGTTGAGAGCGCGCCAATTGGGCTTCTGTAGCTCCAGAAAATCCACTTCGAGTGCAGGGAGGTCAGAATCCAACATCTGCAGTCCTTTCAGTCTCTGGATCAGATTTTTGCTCAGAACCCTCAATTTCAGCCAGAAAATACCTGAAATCACAGAAAACACAAAACTCATAGTAAAGTCCAGAAAAGTGAATTTTAATTAAAAACTAATAAAAATATACTAAAACTAACTAAAAGATACTAAAAACATACTAAAAACAATGCCAAAAAGCATACAAATTCTCCGCTCATCACAACACCAAACTTAAATTGTTGCTTGTCCCCAAGCAACTGAAAATCAAAATAGGATAAAAAGAAGAATATACTATAGACTCCAAATATCAAAGAAACATAGCTCCAATTAGATGACGGGACTTAGTAGCTTTTTGCCTCCGAACAGTTTTGGCATCTCACTCTATCCTTTGAAGTTCAGAATGATTGGCATCTATAAGAACTCAGAACTCAGATATTGTTATTGATTCTCCTAGTTAAGTATATTGATTCTTGAACATAGCTAGTGTATGAGTCTTGGCTGTGGCCCAAAGCACTCTGTCTTCCAGTATTACCACCGGATACATACATGCCACAGACACATAATTGGGTGAACCTTTTTAGATTGTGACTCAGCTTTGCTAAAGTCCCCAATTAGAGGTGTCCAGGGTTCTTAAGCACACTCTTATTGCTTTGGATCACCACTTTATTTCTTTCTTTTTCTTTTCTTCTCTCTTTTTTTTTTCGAAAATATATTTTTTTTTGTATTCACTGCTTTTTCTTGCTTCAAGAATCATTTTGATGATTTTTCAGATCCTCAATAACAGTTCTCTTTCTCCTCATTCTTTCAAGAGCCAACAATTTTAACATTCTTAAAACAACAAATTCAAAAGACATATGCACTGTTCAAGCATTCATTCAGAAAACAAAAAGTATTATCACCACATCAAACCAACTCAGCTAGATTCAGAGATAAATTTCGAAATCCTGTACTTCTTGTTCTTTTGTGATTAAAGCATTTTTCATTTAAGAGAGGTGATGGATTCATAGGACATTCATAACTTTAAGGCATAAATTTTATTAATTATGAACTAAGAACAATACTCAAATATAGATATAAGATGAAACTAAAAAAAATAAAAATAGAAAATAAAACAAAGAATATCAAAAAAACGCAAACATAGGCTCCTAATGATAGAGGTTTTCACAGGGTTAGGACTCAACAACCTTGATTTTGAGAAGTGGATGCTCCCTCAGCTTGAGAGGAGAACTTTTGGCGTTTCAACTCTTGGAGTTCACGCCCCTGCTTCTCTTGTTCCTTCAGCAATTTGCAGAGCATGCAGTTCTGATTCTGCTGTTCTTCCTTCAGTTGCTCCATAGTCTCTTGCAACTTGGTGATAGATGCTTCTAGGCTGGACCAGTAGTCAATTCTTGGGAATTCAGGGAGGAATTCCTGCGCCCTCCTCTTGATGGAGTTGTCTTGCACTTGTCCTTCCATTGACTTCTTGGTGATTGGGTGTTCAATGGGTATGAACTCATCTACTCCCATCTTCACCCCAGCCTCTTTACAGAGCAAGGAGATCAAGCTTGGGTAAGCCAATTTGGCTTCAGTGGAATTCTTATTTGCAATTGTGTAAATCTCACAAGCAATCACATGATGCACCTCCACTTCTTTTCCAAGCATAATGCAATGAATCATCACTGCTCTCTTGATGGTGACCTCAGAACGGTTGCTAGTGGGCAATATGGAACGCCCAATGAAGTCTAGCCAACCTCTTGCAATTGGCTTGAGGTCTCCCCTCTTGAGTTGGTTTGGGACACCCTTTGAATTGGTTATCCACTTAGTCCCAGGGAGGCATATGTCCTCTAGAACTTGATCCAACCCTTTATCTACTCTCACCATCCTCCTATTGAAGGAGTCAGGATCATCTTGTAGTTGGGGCAACTTGAAGATTTCTCTTATTTTGTCCAAATGGAAGTACATAACTTTCCCTCTGACCATGGTTCTGTAGGTATGGTAAGCAGTTCCAGTCATTCTCTGTTTATCTGTTAGCCACAGATTTGAGTAGAATTCCTGAACCATGTCCTTCCAACCTTTGTCTCAGGATTGGTTAGAACTTCCCATCCTCTGTTTCGAATTTGCTCTTGGATCCCGGATATTCATCTTCTTTCAGATCAAATTTTACTTCCGGGATCACTGACCTCAGACCCATTATTTTGTGATAATGGTCTTCATGTTCTTTGGTTAAGAACTTCTCTTGATTCCAAAGATTCTTTGGATTATTCTCTCTTTGCCTCTTAAATTGGTTTTTTCCCTTAGGAGCCATGATATTGATAAATCTTGGCTTAGTGATCACGGAAAAGCACACCAAACTTAGAGGTTTGCTTGTCCTCAAGCAAAAGAAAAGAAAGAAGAGAGAGAGAAAGAGGAAATTCGAATGGTGTGGGTAAAGGGGGTTCCAAACGTGAATTTATAAGGGAGGGGAGAAGAGATTTCGAAAAAAGAAAAATTTGAAATGAGATTTGAGAAGATATGAAAAGAAATTGAGAAAAGGGTGAGTTTTTGAAGAAGATTTGTGAGTAATTTGAAATAGATTTGAAGAATGGTTTTGATTTGTGAAGATTTGAAAGTGATTGATGAAAGGTTGAAGTGCATTTATGTAGAAGAGTATGGTTAAAAAGAGGAAAGTTTGAAAAAAATTGAGTTGAAAACAAAAATGTGGTCCCCCCACCTTTCTGGCGTTAAACGCCCAGAATGGCACCCATTCTGGCGTTTAACGCCCATTTGCTACCCCTTTTGGGCGTTTAACGCCCAGCCAGGTGCCCTGGCTGGCGTTAAACGCCAGAAATCCTTTGTCACTGGGCGTTTTTCCAAAACGCCCAGGATGCTGCACACCTGGCGTTAAACGCCCAGAATGGTGCCCATTCTGGCGTTTAACGCCCAAATGGTACCATTACTGGCGTTAAACGCCCAGAATGGTGCCCATTCTGGCGTTTAACGCCCAAAATGCCCCTTACTGGCATTTTTTTCGCCAGTAAGCTCATTTTTCTTGCTTTTGAGCTGAATCCTTCTGTAACTCTGTGAATTCCTTCATTTTTGATACTTGCCTCTGTAAGAACAATTCATGCAACTTTCTAATGACTGGGTTGCCTCCCAGCAAGCGCTTCTTTACTGTCTTTAGCTGGACTTTTACTGAGAATCACTCAAGCCTCAGTCTTGAGCATTCTGCTCAAAATTTCCTTCAAGATAGTGCTTTCCATTTACAATGAACTTTCTGTTAGAATCAGTATCCTGAAGCTCAACATATCCATATGGTGAGACTCCTGTAATCACATACGGACCCCCACCGGGATTTGAGTTTTCCTGGAAACAATTTGAGCCTGGAGTTGAAGAGCAGAACTTTTTGTCCTGGCTCAAAGACTCTGGTTGACAATCTCTTGTCATGCCACTTCTTTGCCTTTTCCTTATAAATTTTTGCATTTTCAAAGGCATTGAGTCTGAACTCCTCTAGCTCATTTAGCTGGAGCAGTCTTTTCTCACCAGCTAACTGTGCATCCATGTTTAGGAATCTGGTTGCCCAGTAGGCTTTATGTTCCAGTTCCACAGGCAAATGACAGGCCTTCCCATACACTAGTTGGTATGGGGAGGTTCCTATAGGAGTCTTGAATGCTGTTCTATATGCCCACAGAGCATCATCCAAGCTCTTTGCCCAATCCTTTCTTCGGGCCAGTACAGTCCGTTCTAGGATTCTTTTTAGCTCTCTGTTAGAGACTTCAGCTTGCCCATTTGTCTGTGGATGATACGGAGTTGCCACTTTATGGCTAATTCCATATCTAACCATAGCAGAGTATAGCTGTTTATTGCAGAAATGAGTGCCCCCATCACTGATTAGTACTCTGGGAACACCAAACCTGTTGAAGATGTTTTTCTGGAGGAATTTCAGTACAATCTTGGTATCATTAGTAGGTGTAGCAATTGCTTCTACCCACTTAGATACATAGTCCACTGCCACCAGAATGTAAGTGTTTGAGTATGATGGTGGGAATGGCCCCATGAAGTCAATTCCCCTACATCAAACAATTCTATCTCTAATATCCCTTGTTGAGGCATGGCATATCCGTGAGGCAGGTTACCAGCTCTTTGGCAACTGTCACAGTTACGCACAAACTCTTGGGAATCTTTATAGAGAGTAGGCCAGTAGAAGCCGCACTGGAGAACTTTAGTGGCTGTTCGCTCACTTCCAAAATGTCCCCCATACTGTGATCCATGGCAGTGCCATAGGATCCTTTGTGCTTCTTCTCTGGTACACCTCCGGATCACTCCGTCAGCACATCTCTTAAAGAGATATGGTTCATCCCAAAGGTAGTACTTGGCATCTGAAATTAGTTTCTTTCTCTGCACATAACTGTACTCTTTGGGTATGAACCTCACAGCTTTATAGTTTGCAATATCTGCAAACCATGGAGCTTCCTGAATGGCAAAGAGTTGCTCATCTGGAAAAGTCTCAGAGATCTCAGTAGAAGGGAGGGACGTCCCAGCTACTGGGTCTATCCGGGACAGATGATCAGCCACTTGGTTCTCTGTCCCTTTTCTGTCTCTTATTTCTATATCAAACTCTTGCAGAAGCAACACCCATCTTATAAGCCTGGGTTTTGAATCCTGCTTTGTGAGTAAGTATTTAAGAGCTGCATGGTCAGTGTACACAATCACCTTTGATCCCACTAAGTAAGATCTAAACTTGTCAATGGCATAGACCACTGCAAGTAATTCTTTTTCTGTGGTTGTGTAATTCTTCTGTGCATCATTTAGAACACGGCTAGCATAATAAATGACATGCAGAAGTTTGTTATGCCTCTGTCCCAACACTGCACCAATGGCATGATCACTGGCATCACACATTAATTCAAATGGTAATGCCCAATCTGGTGCAGAGATGACTGGTGCTGTGACCAGCTTAGCTTTCAGGGTCTCAAATGCCTGCAGACACTGTGTGTCAAACACAAATGGTGTGTCAGCAGCTAACAGGTTACTCAGAGGCTTAGCAATTTTCGAAAAATCCTTAATAAACCTTCTGTAGAATCCTGCATGCCCCAAAAAGCTTCTGATTGCCTTAACATTGGCAGGTGGTGGTAATTTTTCAATTACCTCTACCTTTGCCTTATCCACCTCTATTCCCCTGCTTGAAATTTTGTGCCCAAGGACAATTCCTTCAGTCACCATAAAGTGACATTTCTCCCAGTTTAAAACCAGGTTAGTCTCTTGGCATCTTTTCAGGACAAGTGATAGGTGGTTAAGACAGGAGCTGAATGAGTCTCCATATACTGAAAAGTCATCCATGAAGACTTCCAGAAATTTCTCTACCATATCTGAGAAGATAGAGAGCATGCACCTCTGAAAGGTTGCAGGTGCATTGCACAGACCAAAAGGCATCCTCCTATAGGCAAACACGCCAGAAGGGCAAGTAAATGCTGTTTTCTCTTGGTCCTGAGGATCTACTGCAATTTGGTTGTAGCCTGAATAGCCGTCCAAAAAGCAGTAATAATCATGACCAGCTAGTCTTTCTAGCATTTGGTCTATGAATGGTAAAGGAAAATGATCCTTTCTGGTGGCTGTATTGAGCCTTCTGTAATCAATACACATGCGCCACCCTGTGACTGTCCTTGTAGGAACTAGTTCATTTTTTTCATTATGAACCACTGTCATGCCTCCCTTTTTGGGAACAACTTGGACAGGGCTCACCCAGGGGCTATCAGAAATAGGATAAATAATCCCAGCCTCCAGTAATTTAGTGACCTCTTTCTGCACCACCTCCTTCATGGCTGGATTTAGCCTCCTCTGTGGTTGAACCACTGGTTTGGCATTATCCTCCAACAGGATCTTGTGCATGCATCTAGCTGGGCTGATACCCTTGAGATCACTGATGGACCACCCAAGAGCTGTCTTGTGCGTCCTTAGCACTTTAATCAGTGCTTCCTCTTCCTGTGAATTTAAAGCAGAGCTTATAATCACTGGAAAAGTGTCACCCTCTCCTAGAAATGCGTATTTCAGGGATGATGGCAGTGGTTTGAGTTCAGGCTTAGGAGGCTTATCCTCCTCCTGAGGAATTTTCGAAAATTCCTTTGCCTCCTCTGGCTCTTCCTGATCAGTTTGAGCATCTTTGAAGATGTCCTCAAGCTCTGATTCTAGGCTTTCAGCCATATTGATCTCTTCTACCAGAGAGTCAATAATGTCAGCACCCATGCAGTCATTTGGTGTGTCTGGATGCTGCATAGCTTTTACAGCATTTAACTTGAACTCATCCTCATTGACTCTCAGGGTTACTTCCCCCTTTTGTACATCAATGAGAGTTCGTCCAGTTGCTAGGAAAGGTCTTCCTAGAATGAGAGTTGCACTCTTGTGCTCCTCCATTTCCAGCACCACAAAGTCAGTTGGAAAGGCAAATGGCCCAACTTTGACAATCATGTCCTCTATTATGCCTGATGGGTGTTTAATGGAGCCATCAGCAAGTTGGAGGCATATCCTGGTTGGTTTGACTTCTCCAATCAACCCAAGCTTTCTGATAGTGGATGCAGGTATTAGATTGATGCTTGCTCCAAGATCACATAAAGCTGTCTTGGTGCAAGTGCCTTCTAATGTGCATGGTATCAGAAAGCTTCCAGGATCTTGAAGCTTTTCTGGTAAGCTTTTTAGAATGACTGCACTGCATTCTTCAGTGAGAAACACTTTTTCAGTTTCTCTCCAATCCTTCTTATGACTTAAGATTTCCTTCATGAACTTAGCATAAGAAGGTATTTGCTCAAGTGCCTCTGCAAATGGAATCTTTATTTCAAGAGTCCTTAAATAGTCTGCAAAGCGGGCAAATTGCTTATCCTGTTCCGCTTTGCGGAGTTTCTGAGGATAAGGCATCTTGGCTTGATATTCTTCAACCTTAGATGCTGCAGGTTTATTCCTTACAGAAGTGGTTGAAGAAGCCTTTTTAGAGGGATTGCTGTCAGCACTCTCAGGTGTCTGATCTTCCCTTTGCGTTTGAACGCCAGAATTGGGTGGAAATTGGGCGTTTAACGCCAGTTTTTCCCCCTTTTCTGGCGTTTGAACGCCAGAACTGGGCAAGGAATGGGCGTTTAACGCCAGCTTTCCTTCCCTTTCTGGCGTTTGAACGCCAATAAAATTCCTCTCTGGGCTCTTACTGTCCTCAGAGGGATTTTGAACAGTGGTTTGGTTGTCCTCTGTCATTTGTTCCTTGTTTGGCTTTTTGCTCTTGTGAACAGTGTTATTCAAGGTCTTTCCACTCCTCAATTGAACTGCTTGACACTCTTCTGTTATCTGTTTAGATATTTGCTATTTTGCTTGATTCAACTGTAGTTCTATGCTCTTATTAGCAACTTTAGTTTCATGGAGCATCTCTTTAAATTCTGCTAACTGTTCTGTCATCAGGAGCAATTGTTGATTAAGCTCATTCATCTGTTCTTGAGGATTAGGATCAGTGACTAATGCCATGACTTCCTCCTTTGGAACGAACTCATTGCTAGAATACAAGTATTGGTTTCTAGCAACAGTGTCTATAAGCTCTTGAGCTTCTTCAATTGTCTTCCTCATGTGTATAGATCCACCAGCTGAGTGGTCTAAAGACATCTGAGCTTTTTCTGTAAGCCCATAGTAGAAAATGTCTAACTGGACCCACTCTGAAAACATTTCAGAGGGACATTTTCTTAGCATACCTCTATACCTCTCCCAGGCATTATAAAGGGATTCATTATCCTCTTGTTTAAAGCCTTGGATGTCCAGCCTTAGCTGTGTCATCCTCTTTGGAGGGTAAAAATGATTCAGGAATTTGTCTGACAACTGTTTCCATGTCTTTATGCTTGCTGTAGGTTGGTTATTCAACCACCTTTTTGCTTGATCTTTCACAGCAAATGGAAACAGTAATAGTCTGTAGACATCCTGATCTACCTCTTTATCATGTACTGTGTCAGCAATTTGTAAGAACTGTGCCAGAAACTCAGTAGGTTCTTCCTGTGGAAGACCAGAATACTGGCAATTTTGCTGCACTATGATAATGAGTTGAGGATTTAGCTCAAAGCTGCTTGCTTTGATGGGAGGTATACAGATGCTACTCCCATATGCAGCTGTAATGGGGTTAGCATATGACCCCAGAGTCCTCTTGGACTGATTAATTCCACTTGAGTCCATAATGGACAAAAGGGAAATGATGATGATTGCAAAGAGATGAATTTTGTTTATTTTTAATTTTTTTTTGAAATAACCGAAAAAAGGGAATTAAAATAAAATAAAATAAAACAAAAGGAAAATGAAATAAAATTCGAAAATTAAAAATAAGATCAAAGCAAATTGAGAACCGAATCAATTAGTAAAGAAAAAGATTTTGAAAACAGCAATTAAGAAGATATGATTGAAAAATTTTTATGAAAAAGATTTGATTTTTTTTTTAAAAAAGAGGAAAGAGAAGAACACAAAAAGACACCAAACTTAAAACTTTTAGAAAATCAAACACACAATTTTCGAAAATTTTTAAGGGAAAAACACAAAGAGGACACCAAACTTAGAATTTTTATGAATCAAAAAGGGACTAAGAACATGCAAAAATCGAAAATTAAAAGAAAAACAAAAGCATGCAATTGACACCAAACTTAGAATATGAAACTAGACTCAACTAAAAGACTCTAAACCAACAAAAATAGTCCTAATCTAAGCAACAAGATAAGCCGTCAGTTGTCCAAACTCGAACAATCCCCGGCAACGGCGCCAAAAACTTGGTGCACGAAATTGCAATCACACTTTTGCAACTCCGCACAACTAACCAGCAAGTGCACTGGGTCGTCCAAGTAATACCTTGCGTGAGCAAGGGTCGATCCCACGGAGATTGTCGGCTTGAAGCAAGCTATGGTTATCTTGTAAATCTTAGTCAGGATATCAGAATTTATCAGGATTGATTGTGAAAAGCAAAAGAACATGCAATGGTTACTTGTTTTGCAGTAATGGAGAATAGGTTGAGGTTTGGAGATGCTCCATCTTCTGAATCTCTGCTTTCCTACTGTCTTCTTCTTCAAACACGCAAGTCTCCTCCCATGGCAAGCTGTGTGTAGGGTTTCACCGTTGTCAGTGGCTACCTCCCATCCTCTCAGTGAAAGCGATTGCATATGCTCTGTCACAGCATAGCGGAATTCATCTGTCGGTTCTCAATCAGGCCGGAATAGAATCCAGTGATTCTTTTGCGTCTGTCACTAACGCCCCGCCTTCAGGAGTTTGAAGCACGTCACAGTCATCCAGTCATTGAATCCTACTCAGAATACCACAGACAAGGTTTAGACCTTCCGGATTCTCTTGAATGCCGCCATCAGTTCTAGCTTATACCACGAAGATTCCGATTAAAGAACCCAAGAGATATCTACTTAATCTAAGATAGAGTTGTCAGTCACACGTTCATAGTTGAGAATATGATGAGTGTCACGGATCATCACATTCATCCGGGTTAAGAGCAAGTGATATCTTAGAATGGAAGCAAGCATGATTGAGTAAGAAACAGTAGTAATTGCATTAATCCATCAAGACACAGCAGAGCTCCTCACCCCCAACCATGGGGTTTAGAGACTCATGCTGTGGGAAGTACACAAGAAACGTGTAAAAAATGTTATGAGGTCATAAGGCACAGATACAATGTCAAAAGGTCCTATTAGTAGTAAACTAGTGTCCTAAGGTTTACAGAAATGAGTAAATGACAGAAAAATCCACTTCCGGGCCCACTTGGTGTGTGCTTGGGCTGAGCAATGAAGGAATTTCGTGTAGAGACCTTTTCTGGAGTTAAACGCCAGCTTTCATGCCAGTTTGGGCGTTTAACTCCAAATTTTATGCCAGTTCATTTCTGTAGGAGACTTTGAGCGCCGGTTTGGGCCATTAAATCTTGGGCAAAGTATGGACTATTATATATTGCTGGAAAGCCCAGGATGTCTAATTTCCAATGCCGTTAAGAGCGCGCCAATTGGGCTTCTGTAGCTCCAGAAAATCCACTTCGAGTGCAGGGAGGTCAGAATCCAACAGCATCTGCAGTCCTTTTCAGTCTCTGGATCAGATTTTTGCTCAGAACCCTCAATTTCAGCCAGAAAATACCTGAAATCATAGAAAAACACACAAACTCATAGTAAAGTCCAGAAAAGTGAATTTTAATTAAAAACTAATAAAAATATACTAAAAACTAACTAAAAGATACTAAAAACATACTAAAAACAATGCCAAAAAGCATACAAATTATCCGCTCATCACATTCCCTTCTTCCTCATTTCTTCTTCTTCTACTCTCTTCTTTCTTCTTTTGCTCGAGGACGAGCAAACCTTTTAAGTTTGGTGTGGTAAAAGCATTGCTTTTTGTTTTTCCATAACCATTTATGGCATCCAAGGCCGGAGAAACCTCTAGAAAGAGGAAAGGGAAGGCAAAAGCTTCTACCTCCGAGTCATGGGAGATGGAGAGATTCATCTCAAGGGTGCATCAAGACCACTTCTATGAAGTTGTGGCCTTGAAGAAGGTGATCCCCGAGGTCCCTTTTTCACTCAAAAAGAGTGAATATCCGGAGATCCGACATGAGATCCGAAGAAGAGGTTGGGAAGTTCTTACCAACCCCATTCAACAAGTCAGAATCTTGATGGTTCAAGAGTTCTATGCCAATGCATGGATCACCAAGAGCCATGATCAAAGTGTGAACCCGGATCCAAAGAATTGGCTTACTATGGTTCGGGGAAAATACTTGGATTTTAGTCCGAAAAATGTAAGGTTGGCATTCAACTTGCCTATGATGCATGGAGATGAACATCCTTACACTAAAAGGGTCAACTTTGATCAAAGGTTGGACCAAGTCCTCACTGACATTTGTGAAGAGGGCGCCCAATGGAAGAGAGATTCAAGAGGGAAGCCGGTTCAACTAAGAAGGCATGACCTCAAGCCCGTGGCTAGAGGATGGTTGGAGTTTATCCAACGCTCAATCATTCCCACTAG
Source organism: Arachis stenosperma (assembly GCF_014773155.1). Taxonomy (NCBI): domain Eukaryota; kingdom Viridiplantae; phylum Streptophyta; class Magnoliopsida; order Fabales; family Fabaceae; genus Arachis; species Arachis stenosperma. Next base: position 95,369,701 of record NC_080380.1, on the reverse strand, counting down.
CAACCGGTCCGAAGTTACTCTAGACCGGGCCATGATTCATAGCATCATGATTGGAGAAGAAGTGGAAGTTCATGAGGTTATAGCCCAAGAACTCTATAAGGTGGCGGACAAGTCCTCCACCTTGGCAAGGTTAGCCTTTCCTCACTCATTTGTCACCTCTGTTATTCAGTTGGAGTTGACATAGAAGGAGACACCCCATTGATGAGGATAAGCCATCACTAAGAAAAGGATGGAGCAAACAAGAGACCCCTCTCATCATGAGATCCCTGAGATGCCTCAAGGGATGCACTTTCCTCCACAAGACTATTGGGAGCAACTGAACACCTCCCTAGGAGAATTGAGTTCCAACATGGGACAATTAAGGGTGGAGCACCAAGAACATTCCATCCTCCTCCATGAAATTAGAGAAGATCAAAGAATCATAAGAGAGGAGCAACAAAGACAAGGAAGAGACATTGAGGAGCTCAAGCACTCCATAAGATCTTCAAGAGGAAGAACAAGCCGCCATCACTAAAGTGGACCCGTTCTTTAATCTCCTTGTTCTTTATTTTCTTGTTTTTCGAATTTTCATGCTTATGTTTATCCATGTTTGTGTCTTATGATCATTAGTGTCTTAAGTGTCTATGCCTTAAAGTTATGAATGTCCTATGAATCCATCACCTTTCTTGAAAAAAAAAATGTTCTTAATTGAAAAAGAAAAAGAATTGCATGAATTTTGAATTTTATAATAGTTTAATTATTTTGATGTGGTGGCAACACTTTTGTTTTCTGAATGCATGCTTAAACAGTGCATATGTCTTTTGAATTTGTGATTCATGAATGTTGGCTCTTGAAAGAATGATGAAAAAGGAGACATGTTACTGAGGATCTGAAAAATCATAAAAATGATTCTTGAAGCAAGAAAAAGCAGTGAATACAAAAAAAAACGAAAAAAAAAAAAGAGAAAAGAGACGAAAAAAGAAAAAAAAAAGAGAGAAAGAAAAAGAAAAGAAAAAGAAAGAAATAAAGTTGTGATCCAAGGCAAAAAGAGTGTGCTTAAGAACCCTGGACACCTCTAATTGGGGACTTTAGCAAAGCTGAGTCACAATCTGAAAAGGTTCACCCAATTATGTGTCTGTGGCATGTATGTATCTGGTGGTAATATTGGAAGACAGAGTGCTTTGGGCCACAGCCAAGACTCAATAAGTAGCTGTGTTCAAGAATCATTATACTTAGCTAGGAGAATCAATAACACTATCTGGATTCTGAGTTCCTAAAGAAGCCAATCATTCTGAGTTTCAAAGGATAGAGTGAGATGCCAAAACTGTTCAGAGGCAAAAAGCTAAAAGCCCCGCTCATCTAATTAATACTGATCTTCATAGATGTTTTTGGAATTCATTGCATATTCTCTTCTTTTTTATCTTATTTGATTTTCAGTTGCTTGAGGACAAGCAACAATTTAAGTTTGGTGTTGTGATGAGCGGATAATTTGTACGCTTTTTGGCATTGTTTTTAGTATGTTTTTAGTATATTTTTATTAGTTTTTAGTTAAAATTCACTTTTCTGGACTTTACTATGAGTTTGTGTGTTTTTCTATGATTTCAGGTATTTTCTGGCTGAAATTGAGGGACCTGAGCAAAAATCTGATTCAGAGACTGAAAAGGACTGCAGATGCTATTGGATTCTGACCTCCCTGCACTCGAAGTGAATTTTCTGGAGCTACCGAAGCCCAATTGGCGCGCTCTCAACTGCGTTGGAAAGTAGATATCCTGGGCTTTCCAGCAATATATGATAGTCCATACTTTGCCCAATATTTGATGGCCCAAATCGGCGTTCAAAGTCACCTTCAGAATTCCCAGCGTTAAACGCCGGAACTGGCACCAAAATGGGAGTTAAACGCCCAAACTGGCACAAAAGCTGGCGTTTAACTCCAAGAAGAGTCTCTACACGAAAATGCTTCATTGCTCAGCCCAAGCACACACCAAGTGGGCCCGGAAGTGTATTTTTATGTTATTTACTCATCTTTGTAATTCTTAAGCTACTAGTTCTCTATAAATAGGACCTTTTACTATTGTATTATCATCTTGGTTTTTCTGGTTCCCTCTCTGGGGCCGAAGCCAATGATCACTTTTGTTCTTATGTATTTTCAACGGTGGAGTTTCTACACACCATAGATTAAGGTGTGGAGCTCTGCTGTACCTCGAGTATTAATGCAATTACTATTGTTCTTCTATTCAATTCCGCTTGTTCTTGTTCCAAGATATCACTTGTTCTTCAACTTGATGAATGTGATGATCCGTGACACTCATCATCATTCTCACCTATGAACGTGTGACTGACAACCACCTCCGTTCTACCTTAGATTGGGTGAATATCTCTTGGATTCCTGATACACGATGCATGGTTGATCGCCTGACAACCGAGCGCTCGCCTGACAACCGAGCCAGCCATTCCGTGAGATTATGTTCTTCAACTTGATGAATGTGATGATCCGTGACACTCATCATCATTCTCACCTATGAACGTGTGACTGACAACCACCTCCGTTCTACCTTAGATTGGGTGAATATCTTGGATTCCTGATACACGATGCATGGTTTGATCGCTGACAACCGAGCGCTCGCCTGACAACCGAGCCAGCCATTCCGTGAGATTAGAGTCTTCGTGGTATAGGCTAGAACTGATGGCGGCATTCAAGAGAATCCGGAAGGTCTAACCTTGTCTGTGGTATTCTGAGTAGGATTCAATGATTGAATGACTGTGACGTGCTTCAAACTCCTGAACGCGGGGCGTTAGTGACAGACGCAAAAGAATCACTGGATTCTATTCCGGCCTGATTGAGAACTGACAGTAGGAAAGCAGAGAGACGGAAGGGACACAGCATCTTCATGCGCTTATTTGAAATTCCCACCAATGAATTACATAAGTATCTCTATCTTTATCTTTATGTTTTATTCGTATATCACCATATCCATTTGAGTTTGCCTGACTAAGATTTACAAGATGACCATAACTTGCTTCATACCAACAATCTCCATGGGATCGACCCTTACTCGCGTAAGGTTTATTACTTGGACGACCCAGTGCACTTGCTGGTTAGTTGTGCGAAGTTGTGTTTATGCCATGGTATTGAACACCAAGTTTTTGGGGTTCATTACCGGGGATTATGAGAGTTGTGAAAAGTATTGTTCACAATTTCGCGCACCATCATCCCATCCCAGATCCTACTCGGAATACCACACACAAGGTTTAGACTTTTCGGACCTTAAGATTGCTGTCAATTGATTCTAGCTTATACCAAGATGACTCTGATTGCACGGAATGGAAGCTCTGTTGTCAGGAGAGGCAACCATGCATTGTGAACCAGGAGGCCAAGAGATACACACTCAAGCTCTCGCAGATAGAACAAAGGTGGTTGTCAGGCACGCGTTCATAAGGGAGGATGATGATGAGTGTCACGGATCATCACATCTATCAGGTTGAAGTACGAGTGAATATCTTAGAACAAGAATAAGCTTGAATTGAATAGAAAACAGTAGTAATTGCATTGATTCATGAGGAACAGCAGAGCTCCACACCTTAATCTATGATGTGTAGAAACTCCACCGTTGAAAATAAATAAGAACAAGGTCTAGGATCAAAGATGATCAAAATATGAAAATACAATAGTAAAAGGTCCTATTTATAGCCAACTAGTAACCTAGGGTTTACAGAAATAAGTAAATGATGTAGAAATCCACTTCCGGGGCCCACGTGCATAGGCTTTTCTTGGAGTTAAACGCCAGCTCTGGTGCTAGTTTGGGCGTTTAACTCCAGCTTCTATGCCAGTTCTGGCGTTTAACGCCAGAAAAGGGTCTCTGACCGGTGTTTTGACCCTAATTTGGGCCATCACATCTCGGGCAAAGTATAGATTATTATACATTTCTGGAAAGCCCAAGAAAACTCACTTCGAGTGCAGGGAGGTCAGAATCCAACAGCATCTTCAGTCCTTTTTCAGTCTCTGAATCAGATTTTTGCTCAGATCCCTCAACTTCAGCCAGAATATACCTGAAATCACAGAAAAATACACAAACTCATAGTAAAGTCCAGAAATGTGATTTTAGCATAAAAACTAATAATTATATACTAAAAACTAACTAAATCATACTAAAAACTACCTAAAAACAATGCCAAAAAGCGTATAAATTATCCGCTCATCAGATGCTCAAGGCATATGACTGGAAGGTCAACTTTCTTCATCAAACTGAACAAGTATGATGGAGGTTTTGTGACCTTTGGAGATGATTGAAAAGGTAAAATAGTTACTGTTGAAAAAGTAGGTAATAACCACTCCACTTTCATTGATGATGTCTTTTTGGTAAATGGCTTGAGGCACAATCTTTTGAGTATAAGTCAATTATGTGATTTGGGATATGTGGTGACTTTCAAAAGACTTGAATGCTGTGTTGTAAATGAAAAGACCGATGAAGTGCTTTTTGTTGCTAAGCGTTGTAACAATGTGTATGGACCTACCCTTGATGAACTAAAGGATCAAAATATAGCTTGTTTTCATTCTAAAGTATCAAAATATGCAAGTATGTTTTAAATAAACAAACTTGTCAAGAAAGGTTTAGTAACATGTCTTACTTTGATAAGGTTTGACAAAGACATCACTTGTGCTGCTTGCCAAATGGGAAAACAAACAAAATATTTATTTAAATCAAAGGAAGACATCTCTACTAAAAGACCATTTGAGTTGCTACATGTTGATTTATTTGGTCCAACAAGAACTCAAAGCTTAGGTGGTAAACATTATGGTTTAGTGATTGTGGATGACTATTCTAGGTTTAGTTGGGTTTTATTTCTTGCACACAAAAATGAAGCCTTTTCGGCCTTTGAAATCTTTTGAAAGAAAATTTAAAATGAAAAGGATTTAAAGATCTCTTCCATAAGAAGTGATCATGGAACCGAATTTGAAAACTATTTATTTGAATTCTTTTGTGAGGAATTTGGAATATCTCACAATTTATCTTGTTCAAGGACACCACAACAAAATGGTGTTGTGGAAAGAAGAAATAGAAGCATTCAAGAAATGAAAAGAGCTATGCTTTGTGAGAGCAATGTTCCAAAATTCTTTTGGGCTGAAGCGGTTAACACAGCTTGCCACATTTTGAATAGAACTATCATAAGGAAATTTTTGAAGAAAACCCCTTATGAACTTTGGAAAGGTTACCCACAAAACTAGGATTACTTGCACATCTTTGGATGCAAATGTTTTGTTCTTAATAATAAAGATAATTTAGGGAAATTTGATCCAAAGGCGTATGAGTGCTTATTTGTAGGATACTCCACAACTAGTAAAGCATATAGAGTTTATCATCAAGATGCTAGGATAATTGAGGAGTCCATACATGTTACATTTTATGATACTAACTTGGGTCAAAGTATTTTGAAAGACTATGATGCAGGGAATCAAGCTCAAAAGGACAGTGAAACTGCACAAAATCATGAAAATGAAAATTCTGGTCAACCTAAACCAGAAACTACAGCCGCTGAAAATTTAAGAGACAATTCTGTTTTGTCTCATGAATCTGAAGGAAATTCTAAAACCACCAGTTCCCTTAATCCCTTGGTGACTGAATTTGCCTCCAAGTCCACCAGACCTCGTGAATGGAGATTCTTGAAGAATTATCTTGACGAATTTGTCATTGGGGATGTATCCCATGGTGTTAAGACTAGGTCTTCAACTAGAAAGGCAAATGAAGAATCAAACATGGCTCTTCTCTCTCAAATAGAGCCTCAGAATGTCAAAGAAGCCCTTAATGACCCTTCTTGGGTAAAGGCAATGGAAGATGAGCTTCTTGAATTTGAGAAGAACAAGTGTGGATATTGGTTCCAAGGCCGAATGGAAAGAAAGTGACCGGTACCAAGTGGATATTTCGGAACAAGCTAGGAGAGGATTGTAGCATTGCAAGAAACAAAGCAAGGCTAGTGGCACAAGGATATGACCAAGAAGAAGAAATAGACTTTGATGAATCCTTTGCCCCCTGTTGCCCGAATGGAAGCCATAAGACTTCTCTTAGCTTATGCTACCTTTTGTGGTTTTAAATTATATCAAATGGATGTGAAATGTGCATTCTTAAATGGTGTAATAGATAGAGAAGTGTATGTGGAGGAGCCACAAAAGGTTTTAAAAATAAAGAATTTTTCAACCATGTTTTCAAATTATCAAAAGCTCTCTATGGTTTGAGACAAGCTCCTAGAGCTTGGTATGAAAGATTTAGCTCTTTTCTTTTGAAAAATAGTTTTCAAAGAGGCACCATAGATACTACTCTATTTATCAAGAATTCTAATGATTCTTTCATTCTAGTCCAAATATATGTTGATGACATTATTTTTGGATCAACCAATAAATCCCTTTGTACTGAATTTGAAAAACTCATGACAAGTGAATTTGACATGAGTATAATGGGTGAACTTAATTTTTCCCTTGGACTACAAAATAAACAAATTAAAAGTGGTATTTTCATTCATCAAGAGAAGTATGCCAAGGAACTAGTTAAGAAATTTGGTATGGAAAATGCCAAAACCATGGGAACTCCCATGCACCCTAATTCAAAATTAGACAAGGGAAAAACAAAGAAAGATGTAGATAAGACTAGGTATAGAGGAACGATTGGCTCTCTTATGTACTTAACTTCCTCTAGACCTGATATTGTGCAAAGTGTTGGAATGTGTTCAAGATTCCAATCTAAACCAAAAGAGTCTCATCTTTCTGCAGTTAAGAGGATCATTAAATATGTTCATGGCACATCTAATTTTGGTCTTTGGTATGCTAAAACTGATGATTTTTCTGCAGTTGGTTATTGTATTGCAGATTTTGCCGGTGATAGAGTTGATAGAAGGAGAACATCAGGCTTATATTCTTTCCTTGGAAAGTCCTTGAACTTTTGTTCAAGTAAGAAGCAGCCAACAGTGGCGTTATCCACTATAGAGGCTGAGTATATAGCTGCTTCTTCTTGCAGTTCTCAGCTTATGTGGTTAAAAACACAGCTTGCTGATTACAAATTAAATATTGAAAATATTTCCTTGTTTTGTGATAATATGAGTGCTATTAATATTTCTAAAAATCCAGTTTTGCACTCTAGGACTAAACATATTGAAGTGAGATTTCACTCAATAAGAGAACATGTTCAAAACTGGGATATTAGCATTCAATTTGTTAAATCAGAGAAGCAATTAGCTGATATTTTCACTAAACCACTAGTTGAGGATAGATTTTGCATGCTTAGGACTAGTCTAGGAATTTTAAGCTATGATTCATTGTTTGAAAGTTGCTGATGTGTTTGTTGGAGTTTTTGTCTCATAAACAGGTATGAGACAATTTTGGGTATATGAAGAACCATCTTTCTTAACTTCGCTCTCTAGGCCTTATTGCACATGCTGAATCATCTAGGCCGACCCTAAAGTTCAGATTCTGAGTGGTTCAATATGCTTCCTTAAACACAACCATCTCTGGACCAATGAGTGTTACATGTGATGGTCCAATGTGTTTCCTTAAATTCTTGTGATTTTGTGTATTTTGTCTTTAGTGAAAAAGTTTTATTTAAATAAGTTTTTATTCTTTTAAAATATTTATTTTTCTCAAAATCAAAATACTTTTTCATGATGTCAAGTCTTTTTGGTTGATTTACAAATTCTGAAAAAGAAAGGTTTTGAGTTTATTGATAATCTCATTTTTCTGGACTCGAACCATTTTTTAAAATAAAAAAATCAGCTTACCCAGTTTTAGTCAAGAAATTTTATGCAAACATGACTTACCATGAGGGGACTGTTCATTCCTATGTAAAAGGCCATGACATAATTCTGAATAATGAAACCATCAGTGATTTTCTGAAATACACTGATGTTGGTGCATGTGCCTATACATCTGGTAAGTGGGATGAAGGGGTAGGTCCTTCTTTCAATGATACTCTGGCTCATATTTGTGAACATGTTTCTCTAATTGATGGCATCACCCCTACTCCTAAAGCCTTGGGTTATGAACATGCTCAGTTGCACCGTATTGTAAATCACATCATACTTCCTCATAGTGGTTCATAGCAAAGGGTATCTTACACTAACACTCTTGTTCTGTATGCCCTGCTCACTAAAATAGAAATTTCTTTTGCTTATTTGATGGTTAGATACATGTTTGACTCTGTTAGAAGTGAGAAAGACAAAGCCCTTTCTTATGGCATGTTTCTAACTTGTATTTTTGAGCATTTTGGTGTTGAGTTGTCCAATGAGGATTATGAAAATAGACATTCATATCTAAAGGGAGGTGGTTCAATGAAACAGTAGAAAAATGGACCCACTCATTCTGAAAATGTGGTTCTTGATGAAGATGGTGATGACTATGAACCAGAAGACTCATCCTCCTTCTACCACGGGTACTTCAGCCTCCACTGGACACAAATCTACTTTATATGAGGTCGTTAAGGATGTGGTGCAGGAGTTTGTTTCTCAGTCAACCCATTTGATTGCTATGAGTAAGGAGCAAAGAAAACTAGCCACCAAGCATGAAAACTTTCTCAGAAAATCTAGAGATAGAGTGGCTGTATGAGTATGAGTAGCATGATTGTGAATTTTGATTGCTGCTGAATTTTTATTATGAATCTTGATTGCTACTATTGTGATATTTTTTAAATTGGTTGTTGTCATGTGAATTTTGAATGTGCTGTCATATGATTTTTGAAAGTGAATTTCAGTTTATGAATCTGCCTTACATGATAAGCTGCTATGTCTTAGTTTTGGGCATCAGAACTTGAATTGATCATTGCTATTTTGCCATCGTCAGACTTAATGCTCTGTTTAATGTTGCACTTAATTTCAGTTATTCACTTATTTTGGACTTTGAACTAACATTTTGTTGCAGGTTTAAGTGTTTTTTTGTTCCACCCTTGATGACAAAAGGGGAGTAGTAGCATAAAAGAATTTGAAATTTTGCTGCTGCTGTGTTTTATTTGGCATGTGAATGTGAATTTGCTTTACGTGATTTGTTGCTCTGCTTTGCCATTGCTAGTCTTGATGCTCTGTTTTGGTTAAAATTTGAGCTGGATATTTTTTTAATTGCTTATTTGTTTTGACTCAGTTTTGGGCTAAACAAATCCACTTAGTCATCTTTCATGAGATGTTATAACTCTTTGAAACTATTACTATTTGCTGCATCCTTGGGCCAACTACTCAATTAGTTTTGATGATTTTGTTTTAAGTGATGCAATCTAAATTTCAATAATGCAACAGCCCAAATAAATGAAACAAAAAGCTGAAGCTTTCATAGTATGCTACACTTTCAAATAAAGCCCAAATTAATTTTGAACAAAGAAATATAGTTGCAGCAGCCCAATATGATAGAAATTAAACCAGAAACAAAAAGGGCTATAAAGCACTAAAAGCCCAAAGGTGTTAAGCAAAGAAATCACTTGGGCTGAAGAAGAAGAAATCCAACCTAAGTCCAAGTTGACTCCATCAAGCTTATCATCCAAGATTGAAGACTTCCCTCTCTCTACTTGCTTCGGTCGGCATCAGAACAAAAGAGAGAGAGCTTCCTTCCTTGTCCATTTCATCAGAGAAGAAAGAAAGAGAAATCTTAATCATAAAGGCAAAGGTCCAATCGTTCAAATCAAAGCAAAATAAAAAGAGAAATCTTAATAATAAAGGCAAAGGTCCAATCGTTCAAATCAAAGCAAAATAGGCTAAGTCAGAAGAAAGGTGATTTATTTCCATTCACACGCAATTTTATTTCTTCACTTCTTCTTCCTACTGCTATGATACCATTTTTGGTTAAATGAAGAAATAAATCTTTGATCTATGCTGCTATAAATTAAGGGTTCACAAAGTTTCTTGGAGCCAAAGCACATCATCAATGGTTCAGATTCAAGTTTACCTTTAAAACTTGTATCTTTGCTGATCTAAGGCTTTCGGTCAAGGCAAAAAAAGGTCTGTTCCAGCATTCCATTTTTGGAGGTAAATGGAAGAAAGTGAAAGGATAGTTTGGTGAAGCACACAGCTCGAGGAGTGGACTCAGGAGAGAGCAACTTAGCAACATGCAAGGAGATACAAAAGAAGATTTTTTATCATTCAGAAGCTAAGGAGAGATAACCAGATTTTTTGTTGAGTTGTGTTTTGAGAAGAGTTCTCTGAAGAAGTTCATCAACTTGGACAGTGCTTCTTAGTCAAAGGGGCATTCTGCCAGAATGAGGAACTAAATCAGAAACTAGCAAATCTGGTTCATCACATAGCAAAGAGGCTATTGAATCATTAATTTCCTTCATGTTTTATAGATTATATTTTTCTTTTCAATGTTTATCTTTGTGTAATTTTTTAAGGTAAAAGGCTGAATGAGATAGTCATTAAAAGAGCCCATGAGTGGAAAGAGACAGAGAGAAACACTTCAGAGAAAAGCCTAGAGTTATTTCAGATTTTTTAGGTTGATTTTGTGTCTTGTATCTTGTACCAGTGAGGTACCTCTTTCTTAGTTGGGTGAGCACTAAGAGTGAATAGTTAGGTATTAGCATAACCAAGTCAAGTTAGGGTAGAACTTGAGAGTGAAAGAATTGTGTCAATCCTGTGGAATTGGTGTATGTAATACTTTAACTATAGTGAAAATATCATCACTGTTGTCGTGGAAATTGGACGTAGGTTGTATTGCACAAGGCAACCCAACCAAGATACATGATGTTATCAGCTTCTCTCTTCCCTGCTCTATTCTGTTTTTTGATATTCATGAGACAAAATGAAACCGTCTCATAAATTTTCCGCTGCTGAGTTCAAACAGATTTAGACTGAAAGTTTGTTTTAAAGGGTTATTTTATTAACTTAAAAGAAGGTCATAGATTCAACCCCCCTTCTCTAAGCCTTCTACAACCTTTAATATATATTAATTTGCATTTTAAGTTTATACACTATAATTATAAATGTAAAAATAAATTCTAGTTTATGTATTTAAATTTTGATAACTATTATCATGATTGTGAACAGTTTTAAAATTTACATTGTATATTAATTATTATAAAATCAAATAGTTTGACTGGTAACCTATTGGTTAACTACTAATCCAATGACTCATTGCACTACAAGAAAAACACTGAGTGCTGTTGAATTTATTGTCAAAAATACATATAAAATCCAACAGTAACTAAGTTACCGTTATTATCGTCGGATTTACCGGCAGAAGGAATCGGACGGTATAAACCTCACCAGTAAATGGTAATCGTCGGATTTTTTTTGTTCGACGGTAATTACCATAAGATTCTGCAACAGATTACCTGCCCGAAAAATCATTTGGTTACCGGCGACTTTTTCCGACGGTAATGTTGGCGCCACAATATGTTGTTTCCCGCACTATTATTGTCAGATTATTCCCCCAATAAATCCGACAGTAATGTCAATTTTTTTAAAAAAAATGTGAAATAAATAGTTAATTTTAATTTTTTATTTAAATTTATTTTTCACATAATTAATGGTCAATTTATAAATAATAGAAACCAATTATGCATTATTAAATATCAATTGTTCAAATAAATTAAAAGTCAATTAAATCAAATAAATACAACGAAACAATAAAATGAAGCCATAATCACTAAAGATCCAGGTAGTCGTAGTCGTCGTCGTCGTTTCCAAGGTCCTACTGACGTGGTGCAGAATGCGGTGATGTCTGTGTTCCAGCGGCGCGCATTTGAATCTGGTACAACTTCATCTAAGCCTCCATCTGCTGAAGCCATTCCAGTTGCTCCTTCTACTCTAGCCTGAGGTCATCCGTGTCCATCACGCATGTGAGGATCTCTTGATACCTCTCCTAATAATCGTTCAGCTCTTGAGCTTGCTCATGAAGGCTGCGGGTGAGCCCCTGCACCTACAGCCTTAAATCAATGCCTTCCTCGGGGTCGACGGCTTGACTGGTAGCAGAGGCAGACGATAGCCTCAACGTGGAAGTGCGGAGACTGCTAGCAAAGAACGACCCCAGCTCGTATACATGGTTCTTGCACGGCGTTGAGGCGGTCTCGTGCCAAACTGCATCGGGATCAACTACTGAAGCAGCAGAGCCATCGGTGTCCTCCCCACTTTGCTGAGAATGCTGAGTCGCAGCTTCTGATCTCTGCGTGTAGAACTCCTGTGTAACACATATTATTATGATTAGTACGACAACTATACATTTAATCTCCAATTTTATATACAAGATTAGATGTTTACTCACATAATGATCTTGAGACCGCTGATAAGAAAATCTCTCTTTGTTCTCCTTCAAAGTGTGGGGTGTACTTGAACTCTCCGCCAATGTAGCATCGCGATCCAACGACTTTAACTACACTTGTTGTATTGAAACAATATGATTAGGATGCCTAGTAATGATATGTAAAAGAATATGCTAAGTTAATAACGAAATTAAAGAAACTACATACCGGCCTAGCCTTAGTCTTCATGGAGGTCACTAAGCCGCTGATATACTTGGATGACCTAGCGATGCCCTATTAGCTCTGTTTCTGAGACACTAATGGCTGAATCCCCATCAATCTCCCAGTGAACTAACAGAGCCTTCTTGATTTTCGAGAGGAGCCAGATCGTGAGGTGGTCTTACCCCTCACGAACATCTTCTAGTATCTGTTGCAGCCACCGACCCATTTGATTGTCGTATATCTTTCTGATGAAGACATCGTGCTCAGCATCCTATATAAAGTGCAGCTACACAAAGAAACTTTAAAATTAGTGGTATGCGAAATTGTGATCACTACTTTTCACAACTCAAATAATCCCTAGTAATGGCCCCAAAAACTTGGTGCTCAATACCATGGCATAAACACAACTTCGCACAACTAACCAGCAAGTGCACTGGGTCGTCCAAGTAATAAACCTTACGCGAGTAAGGGTCGATCCCACGGAGATTGTTGGTATGAAGCAAGCTATGGTCACCTTGTAAATCTTAGTCAGCCAGACTCAAATGGGTATAGATGAATAAAACATAAAGATAAAGATAGAGATACTTATGCAATTCATTGGTGAGAGTTTCAGATAAGCGAATGGAGATGCTTTGTCCCTTTCGTCTCTCTGCTTTCCTACTATCTTCATTCAATCCTTCTTACTCCTTTCCATGGCAAGCATTATGCAAGGGTTTCACCGTTGTTAGTGGATACCTCCCATCCTCTCAGTGGAAATGTTCAACGCACCCTGTCACGGCACGGCTATCCAGCTGTCGGTTCTCGATCATGTCGGAATAGAATCCAGTGATTCTTTTGCGTCTGTCACTAACGCCCCACAATCGCGAGTTTGAAGCACGTCACAGTCATTCAATCATTGAATCCTACTCAGAATACCACAGACAAGGTTTAGACCTTCCGGATTCTCTTGAATGTCGCCATCAGTTCTAGCCTATACCACGAAGACTCTGATCTCACGGAATGGCTGGCTCGGTTGTCAGGCGAGCGCTCGGTTGTCAGGCGATCAACCATGCATCGTGTATCAGGAATCCAAGAGATATTCACCCAATCTAAGGTAGAACGGAGGTGGTTGTCAGTCACACGTTCATAGGTGAGAATGATGATGAGTGTCACGGATCATCACATTCATCAAGTTGAAGAACAAGTGATATCTTGGAACAAGAACAAGCGAATTGAATAGAAGAACAATAGTAATTGCATTAATACTCGAGGTACAACAGAGCTCCACACCTTAATCTATGGTGTGTAGAAACTCCACCGTTGAAAATACATAAGAACAAGAGTGATCATTGGCTTCGGCCCCAAAGAGGGAACCAAAAGAACCAAGATCTGATCTAAGAACTAGATGTCCAAAGATGAAAAATACAATAGCAAAAGGTCCTACTTATAGGGAACTAGTAGCTTAAGAATTACAAAGACGAGTAAATGACATAAAAATCCACTTCCGGGCCCACTTGGTGTGTGCTTGGGCTGAGCAATGAAGCATTTTCGTGTAGAGACTCTTCTTGGAGTTAAACGCCAGCTTCTGTGCCAGTTTGGGCGTTTAACTCCCACTTTGGTGCCAGTTCCAGCGTTTAACGCTGGGAATTCTGATGGTGACTTTAAACGCCGGTTTGGGCCATCAAATCTTGGGCAAAGTATGGACTATCATATATTGCTGGAAAGCCCAGGATGTCTACTTTCCAACGCCGTTAAGAGCGCGCCAATTGGGCTTCTGTAGCTCCAGAAAATCCACTTCGAGTGCAGGGAGGTCAGAATCCAACAGCATCTGCAGTCCTTTTCAGTCTCTGAATCAGATTTTTGCTCAGGTCCCTCAATTTCAGCCAGAAAATACCTGAAATCACAGAAAAACACACAAACTCATAGTAAAGTCCAAAAAAGTGAATTTTAACTAAAAACTAATAAAAATATACTAAAAACAAACTAAAATATACTAAAAACATACTAAAAACAATGCCAAAAAGCGTACAAATTATCCGCTCATCACAACACCAAACTTAAATTGTTGCTTGTCCCCAAGCAACTGAAAATCAAATAAGATAAAAAGAAGAGAATATGCAATGAACTCCAAAAACATGTATGAAGATCAGTATTAATTAGATGAGCGGGGCTTTTAGCTTTTTGCCTCTGAACAGTTTTGGCATCTCACTTTATCCTTTGAAATTCAGAATGATTGGCTTCTTTAGGAACTCAGAATCCAGATAGTGTTATTGATTCTCCTAGTTAAGTATGATGATTCTTGAACACAGCTACTTATTGAGTCTTGGCCGTGGCCCAAAGCACTCTGTCTTCCAGTATTACCACCGGATACATACATGCCACAGACACATAATTGGGTGAACCTTTTCAGATTGTGACTCAGTTTTGCTAGAGTCCCCAATTAGAGGTGTCCAGGGTTCTTAAGCACACTCTTTTTGCCTTGGATCACAACTTTATTTCTTTCTTTTTCTTTCTTTTTCTTTTTCTCTTTTTTTTTCGTTTCTTCTTCTCCTTTTTTTTTTTGTATTCACTGCTTTTTCTTGCTTCAAGAATCATTTTTATGATTTTTCAGATCCTCAGTAACATGTTTCCTTTTTCATCATTCTTTCAAGAGCCAACAACTTTAACATTCATGAACCACAAATTCAAAAGACATATGCACCGTTTAAGCATACATTCAGAAAACAAAAGCATTGCCACCACATCAAAATAATTAATCTGTTATAAAATCTGAAATTCATGCAATTCTTCTCTTTTTCAATTAAGAACTTTTTTTTCATTTTAAGAAAGGTGATGGATTCATAGGATATTCATAACTTTAAGGCATAGACATTAAGACACTAATGATCATAAGACACAAACATGGATAAACATAAGCATGAAAATTCGAAAAACAGGAAAATAAAGAACAAGGAGATTAAAGAACGGGTCCACCTTAGTGATGGCGGCTTGTTCTTCCTCTTAAGGTCTTATGGAGTGCTTGAGCTCCTCAATGTCTCTTCCTTGCCTTTTTTGATCCTCTCTCATGATTCTTTGATCTTCTCTAATTTCATGGAGGAGGATGGAATGTTCTTGGTGCTCCACCCTTAGTTGTCCCATGTTGGAACTCAATTCTCCTAGGGAGGTGTTCAGTTGCTCCCAATAGTTTTGTGGAGGAAAGTGCATCCCTTGAGGCATCTCAGGGATTTCATGATGAGAGGGGTCTCTTGTTTGCTCCATCCTTTTCTTAGTGATGGGCTTGTCCTCATCTATGAGGATGTATCCTTCTATGTCAACTCCTACTGAATAACAGAGGTGACAAATGAGATGAGGAAAGGCTAACCTTGCCAAGGTAGAGGACTTGTCCGCCACCTTATAGAGTTCTTGGGCTATAACCTCATGAACTTCTACTTCTTCTCCAATCATGATGCTATGGATCATGATGGCCTGGTCTAGAGTAACTTCGGACCGGTTGCTAGTGGGAATGATTGAGCGTTGGATAAACTCCAACCATCCCCTAGCCACGGGCTTGAGGTCATGCCTTCTCAACTGAACCGGCTTCCCTCTTGAATCTCTCTTCCATTGGGCGCCCTCTTCACAAATGTCAGTGAGGACTTGGTCCAACCTTTGATCAAAGTTGACCCTTCTTGTGTAAGGGTGTTCATCTCCTTGCATCATGGGCAAGTTGAATGCCAACCTTACATTCTCCGGACTAAAATCTAAGTATTTCCCCCGAACCATTGTAAGCCAATTCTTTGGGTCCGGGTTCACACTTTGATCATGGTTCTTGGTGATCCATGCATTGGCATAGAACTCTTGAACCATCAAGATTCTGACTTGTTGAATAGGGTTGGTAAGAACTTCCCAACCTCTTCTTCGAATCTCATGTCGGATCTCCGGATATTCACTCTTTTTGAGTTTGAAAGGGACCTCGGGGATCACCTTCTTCAAGGCCACAACTTCATAGAAGTGGTCTTAATGCACCCTTGAGATGAATCTCTCCATCTCCCATGACTCGGAGGTGAAAGCTTTTGCCTTCTCTTTCCTCTTTCTAGAGGTTTCTCCGGCCTTGGATGCCATAAATGGTTATGGAAAAACAAAAAGCAATGCTTTTACCACACCAAACTTAAAAGGTTTGCTCGTCCTCGAGCAAAAGAAGAAAGAAGAGAGTAGAAGAAGAAGAAATAGAGGAGAGGGAGATGGCTTTGTGGTTCGGCCAAAGGGGAGAAGTGGTGTTTATATAGGGAGAAGAGAGGGATAGGTTTCGGTCATGTGAGGGTGGGTTTGGGAGGGAAAGTGGTTTGAATTTGAATGGTGAGGTAGGTGGGGTTTTATGAAGGATGGATGTGAGTGGTGAAGAGAATAGTGGAATTTGATAGGTGAAGGGTTTTTGGGGAAGAGGTATTGAGGTGATTGGTGAATGGGTGAAGAAGAAAGAGGGTGGTGGGGGTTGGTGGGGATCCTGTGGGGTCCACAGATCCTGAGGTGTCAAGGAAAAATCATCCCTGCACTAAATGGCATGCAGAAATGCATTCTGAGCCAATTCTGGCGTTAAACGCCGGGCTGGTGCCCATTTCTGGCGTTTAACGCTAAGTGCTTGCCCTTTTCTGGCGTTTAACGCCAGTCTGGTGCTCCTTTCTGGCGTTAAACGCCCATCTGCTAGCCTTACTGGCGTTTAAACGCCAGTAGGTTCTTCCTCCAGGGTGTGCTGTTTTTCTTCCTGTTTTTCATTCTGTTTTTGATTTTTCAATTGATTTTGTGACTTCTCATGATCATCAACCTACAGAAAACATAAAATAGCAAAAGAAAATAGATAAAATATAACATTGGGTTGCTTCCCAACAAGCGCTTCTTTAATGTCAGTAGCTTGACAGAGGGCTCTCATGGAGCCTTACAGATACTCAGAGCATTGTTGGAACCTCCCAACACCAAACTTAGAGTTTGAATGTGGGGGTTCAACACCAAACTTAGAGTTTGACTGTGGGGGCTCTGTTTGGCTCTGTTTTGAGAGAAGCTCTTCATGCTTCCTCTCCATGGTGACAGAGGGATATCCTTGAGCCTTAAACACAAAGGATTCTTCATTCACTTGAATGATCAATTCACCTCTGTCCACATCAATCACAGCCTTTGCTGTGGCTAGGAAGGGTCTGCCAAGGATGATAGATTCATCCATGCTCCTCCCAGTCTCTAGGACTATGAAATCAGCAGGGATGTAATGGTCTTCAACCTTTACCAGAACATCCTCTACAAGTCCATAAGCTTGTTTCTTTGAATTATCTGCCATCTCTAGTCAGATTCTTGCAGCTTGTACCTCAAAGATCCCTAGCCTCTCCATTATAGAGAGAGGCATGAGGTTTACACTTGACCCTAGGTCACACAAGGCTTTCTTGAAGGTCATGGTGCCTATGGCGCAAGGTATTGAAAACTTCCCAGGATCTTGTCTCTTTTGAGGTAATCTCTGCCTAGACAAGTCATCCAGTTCTTTGGTGAGCAAAGGAGGTTCATTCTCCCAAGTCTCATTACCAAATAACTTGTCATTTAGCTTCATGATTGCTCTAAGGTATTTAGCAACTTGCTCTTCAGTGACATATTCATCCTCTTCAGAGGAAGAATGTTCCGAGGGTTACCTGAAACGTGTAGCTCGGTCGTCTGGAGATGCCCGAGGTGGGGGTCAGGGACCCGAGCTTGATATGTTGGCGGTTGGTGGTTGTACCTGCAATGACACTCCGATGCTTAAGTTAGCATGGGTCCAAGCAGATATGTGTAGAATATGGAATGAATCTCATACCTGGGTATTCCAGTGTATTTATAGTAGTTGGGTGTGATCTTCCCTGGATAAGATATTCTTATCTTATCTTATCTTTCGGGAGTTTTATCCCTATCTTTGTGGAACCGCCTTCCTTAGGCCTTTTCGGCCTTTAGGTTTTGGGCTGCGCTCCTTCTGATGGGCCTTCCTTGCCTTTAATGTCCGAGGTCCGACCTTTAGGCGTGGGCCTTAGGACGAGGTCGGACCTTTCATGGATTTACCGAGTTGGGGGAGCCCGGTCAGGGTATGAACAGTGCCCCTTCCCGAGTTCGTCCTTTTTGGGAGGTCGAGCTCGGGCATAGTAGTTTTTCAAATTTTTAAAAAATGGCCGTTTCTGCATTTATTGCTTTTTTACCGTTTTTCCTTGATTTTCGTTCCGGCCTTCGTGAAGGCTTTATTTATTCGCTCCCTTTCCTTTTTCTTCGTTTATTCTGTTCCTTTCTTGTTTTTCTAAGTTTTTTGCCATCTCTTTTTCGAGCGCCGCTTCTTCTTTTTCTTTGTTCTTCTTCCCTGATTCTTTCCGTGCGTTTTTCCGGGGTTTCCTCTGCGCCGTTGTTTCGTGCTTCTTGCTTCCGGAGCTTGCCGCCTTCGTTTCTCCTTTGCCTCGGAGCTCCTCGCCTTCGTTTCTACTTTCCAGGTTTGTTTTCCATGTTTTTACTTTCTTGTGATCATATGCTTCTGTTCTTTGTGTGGCTCTTTGTTTTGTCTCTTTATGCCTGGGTTGCCCCGAAGAAGAGGCGCCGCCATTGCTGTTGTTTGTATATGGGGGGGGCTCTTTTTTGTTCTCTGGTGTTTTTCGGTCCGGGTTGCTGCATTTTCTTCGCGGGTTTTGTTTTCTTGCATTGCTGAATGGGTTTTTTGCTTTCTGTTGTATTCTTCTTTGTAGGTAGGAATTTATGTCTCGAAAGGTTCTTCAAGCGGTGTCGACCAAGATTCCGAGTGGTCTTGGTTGGGTAGATCCTCTTCCTTTGAGAATCCCTTCTGTGGTAGATTCTGAATATTTAGCTAGGTTCCGTAGGCACAGTAGCATATGTGAAAATAGAGAGTCTGAGAGGGATTATGAACTAGTGGCCCCGGATTCCGAGGAGAGAGTGTGCTTCCCGCCTTTAGAGAGTTCCGAGAAGCTCTTCTTTTATGCTTATGATTGTTTTTTCTCTAAGCTGGGTGTCCGACTTCCTTTTACCGACCTGGAGTCCGAGGTGTTGTGGTCTTGTAACCTTGCCCCTACGCAGCTCCATCCAAATTCTTGGGCGTTTTTGAAGTTGTTTCAACTTTTGTGTCAGTTTTTGGGGGTCCCTCCCTCTATTTCTCTTTTTTCCTATTTGTTTGTGTTGACGAAGCCGGGGTCGGGTGGAGGGAAGGTATCTTGGGTTTCTTTTAGGGCTAATCAGGGAAGGAAGTTTTGTACCCTTTATGATGAGTCTTTTCATGATTTCAAGAACTTTTACTTCAAGGTCCGGGCTACTGGAGACGTCCGACCTTTCTTTCTAGATGAGAGTGGGGAGCCTTCTTTTCCTCTTTGTTGGCAGGAGAATGTAGTGTCTGTTAAATATACCTTTGAGAGTCTAGATGAGGTTGAGCAGGCTTTTGTGGGTGTGGTGAGCAGTTTATGGGGTCGGGCACCTCACTTGGATACGAAGAAAATGTTGGGAGATCCAAGCCTTCTCCGTTCCGAGTTAGGTAGTTCCCGACCTCTTCGAGATTCATCTTTTTCTTAGTATTTTGGCCTTGTTTGTTTTGGTGGAATTTCTGTTGTGGTAACTCCTTTTCTTTTATTTCTGCAGAGATGTCTTCTCAGGCGGATTCCATGAAGTATCTTCGTCGGACGAAGAAGTCTGTGGCCGCTCGGAATATTGAAGCTGGGGGGCTTCTGCCCGATCTTCTCCGGAGAAGTCTACTGTGGGGTGTTCAGACTCGGTCGAAGACTATTCCGACTCCCCAGTTCCGAGCTATAACTCAAGATCCTCCGACCTCTGGGCCTGCTACCTCTTCTCCTCCCCCGTTCTCGGGTCCTCCTCCCAAGAAGCAGAAGACCTCTCAAGAGCCTGCGGGTTTTAATGACAAGGATTTCGATGCTCTTGGTTGGATTGAACAGCATATTCTCCCTCAGACCTTTATTTCTACTGATGATGTGTCTATGGAGCACCATTTTCAGTATATGGCGCGGAGTTGTGTTCGGATGGCTAGTCTTCATGCTGCTATTGCCCGAGAGTTCAAGAAATCTCCTCTTGGCGCGACCAGTTCCCGACTTGAGAAGGCTCAGTCCGAGCTCGAGAAGATTAGTGAGCTGAAGGCTGTTAGGATTGCTGAGTTGGAAGCATCTTTAGAGAAGGAGAAAGCTAAGGCTACCGCGGCTGTGGCGGCAGCGAATGCATCTGAGGGGATGGCGAAGGCAGCGAAGGAAAATTATACTCGGGCACTTGCCGAGCTTGTGGAGACGAAGGAGAAGTTGCAATCTGCTCAGAATGACTTTTACGAGCTAGAAGGGCATGTGGCGAAGGGTATGGATGCTATGTATGAAAATTTGAAGGCTCAGGTCCGGGTTCTTGCTCCTGACCTGGATCTGAGCTTATTTAGTATGGATAACGTTGTTGTGGAGGGAGAGATTGTTCCTGCTCCCAACGAGGATGAGGTTCCGGTGTCCGACCCCAAGGTTCCGGTGTCCGTCCCCGAGGTTCCGGTTGCGAACCCGACTTCACCTTTGGTCGGGGATGGGTCTGGTGCGGAGGTTTTGAACCGGGATGATGGTGCTGTCGATGCTGTCCCGATTTCTATGTTTCTTCCGCAGCCTTCTGTTGATGCGGCGACCGGGAAGGATCTTGATCCTCTGTAATCCCTTTATCTTTTGGGTTTTTGCCCGGCCTGTGGGCTCTTTTTGTTTTTGGATGATTTCTGTGGATGCTTTGGACACCTTTTTTGCTTTTAGCTACTTGTAGTAACTTTTTTAGCTTATTATGCGGTGTTTTTGTTCGCGTTTTGACTTGTTTGTTCCGCTTTTATGCTTTTTAGTTGTTTTTGGATAACAACTTTTTAGCTAGCGTTTGATTTCGTTTTTTCGCTCGTACTTTTTTAGTTGTTTTTGTATAGCAACTTTTAGTAAGCGTTTTCGAAATCTTTGTCTTCGCCGTTTTGACTTTTTTGTTCCGCTTTTATGCTTTTTAGTTGTTTTTGGATAACAACCTTTTAGCTAGCGCTTGATTTCGTTTTTTCGCTCGTACTTTTTTAGTTGTTTTTGTATAGCAACTTTTTAGTAAGCGTTTTCGAAATCTTTGTTTTCGCCGTTTTAAGGCTTCCTTCTCGGGTCCGAGCTTTTTATCGGACCTCGGGTGGCGCGGTCGAGTACACCTTTTGTTGGTCCGACCTTGTCTTTGGTCGGCCTTTTAAGTTATTTTTGTAATCTCTTTTTATTTGGCTTTTTTGAGCCTTTTTCAGAGTTACTTTTATAACTTCTCACATTAATTTGAACCTCGTCGCTTTATCTTTGCCGACCTTGTGTGGTCTCTTGGCAAATGATTTTTTGCGTTTTGTCGAGCATAAATTAATGCGCCTTGACGGGGTACTTTTTCAGGATTTGTTTTATCACGAGAAGGAACAAAAGAAAATAGAAAAATTTGATTAGTATTAAGAAAGAAAGAATATTTACAAAGTGTTTACCCTTGACTAGGTCGGGTGCTTTATCTGACCGGGTGTCTCATTAAAAAACCCCTGTAGGGAAAAAGAGTACACCTCTGGTCAGATTTTTCTAGCTGTAGTACCGTTTTAGATTACAGGCGTGCCAGGCCCTGGGCAGCTCATTGCCTTCTAGGTCGGATATCTTGTAATAGCCTGTTCCTAAGACTTCAGTTACTTTGTAGGGTCCTTTCCAATTTGCGGCTAGCTTTCCTTCTCCCGACTTTTGTGTTCCGATGTCATTTCGGATTAGAATTAGGTCGTGAGTGGAGAAGCTTCGTTTTATTACTTTCTGATTGTATCTGAGGGCCGTTCGCCGTTTTAAGGCTTTTTCTCGGATTCGGGCTCTTTCTCGGACCTCGGGTAGGAGGTCGAGTTCTTCCTTTTGTGCCTGCGGGTTACCTTCTTCGTTGTAGAAGATGACTCTGGGTGACCCTTCATCTATTTCGATAGGAATCATTGCCTCCATCCCATAGGCTAGTCGAAATGGCGATTCTCCCGTTGTAGAGTGTGGAGTTGTCCGATATGCCCATAATACCTGGGGGAGCTCCTCGGCCCATGCCCCTTTGGCCTCTCGGAGTCTTCGTTTTAACCCGGCCAGGATGACTTTATTTGCGGCCTCTGCTTGTCCGTTGGCTTGTGGGTGCTCGACTGAGGTGAATTGCTGTTTGATTTTTAGTTCGGCCACCAAGTTCTGAAAACTTGTGTCTGTGAACTGTGTTCCATTGTCTGTGGTAATGGAGTAGGGGACTCCGAACCTTGTGACAATGTTTTTGTATAGGAATTTCCGGCTTTTCTGGGCCGTAATGGTGGCTAAAGGCTCAGCTTCGATCCACTTTGTGAAATAGTCGACCCCTACTATGAGGTACTTGACTTGCCCCGGTCCTTGGGGGAATGGGCCGAGTAGGTCGAGTCCCCATTTTGCGAAGGGCCATGGTGCAGTGATGCTGATAAGGTCTTCGGGTGGTGCCTTGTGAAAATTGGCGTGTTTTTGGCAGGGGGCATATTTTCACCAACTCCGTTGCGTCTCTTTGCAAAGTTGGCCAGTAGAACCCGGCTCGGACTACTTTCTTGGATAATGCCCGAGCTCCGAGGTGGTTCCCACACGTGCCTCCGTGGACTTCTTCGAGGACGCTCTTTGTTTCTGAGGTCGGGACGCACCTAAGGAGGGGGCTTGCGAATCCTCTTCTGTATAATACGTCGTGAATTAGTGTGTAATTCTGGGCGTCTTTCGTGAGTCTTTTGGCTTCCTTTCTTTCGGCGGGGAGAGTTCCCGACTTCAGGTAGCTGAGTATGGGGGTCATCCATCCTTGCTGCCGGTCTGATATATTTAGCGTTTTTTCCTCTCTTAGTACGGAGGGAGATTGTAAGGTTTCCTGGAGGAGACTTCTGTTGTTGCCTCCTGGTTTGGTGCTGGCAAGTTTTGAGAGGGCGTCTGCCCGGGCGTTTTGTTCCCGAGGTATGTGCTGGATCTGTATCTCTGGAAAGTGGCGTAATTGTGCCTGTGTTTGGTCCAGGTATTTTTTCATAGTTGGGTCTTTGGCCTGGTAGCTTCCATTTACTTGTGATGTGACGACCTGGGAGTCGCTGAAGATTGTGATTTTCCGGGCTCCGACCTCTTCGGCTAGCTTTAGACCTGCTAGTAGGGCTTCGTATTCGGCTTGGTTTGTTTGAAGCTTGGAACTCGAATTTTAGGGATAGTTCTATCCGCGTTCCTTGGTTGCTTTCGAGTATAACCCCGGCTCCACTTCCAGTTTTGTTTGAGGACCCGTCGACATATAGGTTCCATGAGAGTGGGGTTCCAGGGGTCTCAGTGTATTCTGCGATGAAGTCGGCTAGATACTGAGACTTTATGGCAGTCCGGGTTTCATAGTGGAGGTCGAACTCGGACAGTTCCACCGCCCATTGCAGTATTCGTCCTGCCAGGTCTGTTTTTTGGAGGATGTGTCTCATGGGTTGGTTTGTCCGGACTTTGATGGTGTGGGCTTGAAAGTAGGGACGGAGCCTCCGAGCTGTGAACACTAGGGCGTAGGCGAACTTTTCTATCTTCTGATAGTTTAATTCGGCCCCTTGTAGTGCCTTGCTTACAAAGTATATGGGGTGTTGTCCTTGGTCATTTTCTCGTATTAATGCTGAAGTGACTGCTCGATGTCCAACCGAGAGGTATAGTACGAGTTCTTCTCCCTTTAGAGGTCGGGTTAGGATTGGTGGCTGCCCGAGGAATTCCTTGAATTCTTGGAAGGCCTTTTCGCATTCTGGGGTCCATGAGAAGGGTTTCCCTTTCTTTAGGAGTGAGTAGAGAGGCAGTGACTTTATTGCTGATCCTGCCAAGAATCTTGACAGTGCGGCTAGCCTTCCATTCAGTTGTTGTACTTCCTTGACACACGTCGGGCTCTTCATATTGAGTATCGCTTGGCATTTGTCCGGGTTCGCTTCGATGCCCCTTTGAGTCAGCATGAAGCCTAAGAACTTTCCGGCTTCTGCGGCGAAGGTGCACTTCGTCGGGTTAAGTCTCATGTTGTGTTTTCTGAGGGTGCCGAAGACGCTGGTGAGGTCGGTCAGTAAGTTTTTGTCCTCTTGTGTCTTTACCAGCATGTCGTCGACGTACACCTCTAGCTGTAGTCCGATGTGCTATGAGAACACTTGGTTCATTAGCCTCTGGTAGGTTGCCCCTGCGTTCTTCAGCCCGAAGGGCATTACTACGTAGCAGTAGTTTGCCCTTGGGGTTATGAACGAGGTCTTTTCTTGGTCGGGTCCGTACATCGGGATTTGATTGTATCCCGAGTATGCGTCCATGAAGGAGAGATATCTGTAGCCTGAGGCTGCGTCTACTAAGGCGTCGATGTTTGGTAGTGGATATGGGTCTTTGGGGGCAGGCTTTGTTGAGATCTGTGTAATCGACGCACATCCTCCATTTTCCGTTGGGCTTTTTTACCAGGACCACGTTTGCAAGCCATAGGGGGTATTTTACTTCCCTAATGAATCCTGCATCTAGTAGTGCTTGTACTTGTTCTCCTATTGCTTGCATACGCTCGGGTCCGAGCTTCCGACGTCTTTGTTGGACAGGTCGGGATCCCGGGTAAACTGATAGCTTATGGCACATCAGGTCGGGATTTATTCCTGGCATGTCGGAGGCTTTCCAGGCGAAGAGGTCGGAGTTTTCCTTTAAGAGGTTATGAGTTCCTCTTTTAGGCCCGTTTTGAGGTTCGCTCCTATGTTTGTGATTTTTTCAGGTGTGTTCCCCAATCTGGACTTGTTCGGTTTCTCCCTGGTTGTGGTCGAAGATCTTCTCGGGACTGAACTCGTCCGAGTTCTATCGTGTTGACCTCTTTCCCTTTCAGGCTCAGGCTTTCGTTATAGCATCGCCGCGCTAGTTTTTGGTCGCCTTTTAGAGTAGCGATTCCTTTTGCGGTAGGGAACTTCATACAGAGGTGTGGGGTCGAGACTATAGCCCCTAGCCTGTTTAGGGTTGGTCACCCAATGAGGGCATTGTATGCCGAAGTGATGTCGACTATAATGTAGTCGATGCTTAATGTTTTAGATTGTTCGCCTTTTCCAAAGGTAGTGTGTAGCGAGATGTATCCTAAGGGATGGATCGGGGTATCCCCTAGCCCAAATAGGTCGGTAGGATAGGCCTTTAGTTCTTTTTCTTCAAGTCCGTGCTTGTCGAATGCCGATTTGAACAGGATATCTGCTGAGCTTCCCTGGTCAATCAGGGTTCGATGTAAGTTGGCGTTTGCTAGGATAATGGTAACTACCATCGGATCGTCGTGCCCGGGAATTATCCCTTGAGCATCTTCTCGGGTAAATGAGATAGTAGGTAACTCGGGCAGGGGACTGTCTTCTCGACATGATAGACTTCCTTGAGGTGTCTTTTTCGCGAGGATCTGGATGTTCCTCCGCCTGCAAAACCTCCATTTATCATGTGGACGTGTCTATCAGGAGTTCGTGGGTTTTGTTCGGCCCGACCTTCGTTATCTCCCCGCCTTCTCTTCCTGGTTTCTTCTCCTTTTTCTGCTATGTACTTGTCGAGTTTTCCTTCTCTGGCCAGCTTTTCTATGACATTTTTTAGGTCGTAGCAGTCGTTAGTAGAATGTCCGTAGAGTTTGTGATATTCACAGTATTCGGACCGATCTCTTCCCGCTCTCTTGTGTTTTAGCGGTCGGGGCGGTGGGATCTTTTCGGTGTGGCATACTTCTCTATAGACATACCAGGGAGACTCGGAGGGGGGTGTAGTTGTGGTACTTCGGGGCTTGTCCGAGTTGGATTCTTCTTTCTTTTCTGTTCCCGATCTCGATCTCGGAGTGGGTAGGTTGCTTCCTTCCTAGAAGAGTCTCTTAGCTGGGAGGTTTCCTCCATGTTGATATATTTTCTGCCCGCTCCTGCACCTCGTATAAGGAGGTCGGGTATCGTTTGGATAGGGATTGGCTAAACGGTCCCTCTTTTAGACCGTTTGCTAGTCCCATGATGCTGCTTCAGTGGGCAAGTGTTGTATGTCCAGGCAGGCTTTGTTGAATCGCTCCATGTATTCTCGGAGTTTCTTGGTTACCCTGTTTGATCCCGAGTAGACTGGGGCATGTTTTGCCTTGTCCTTTTGAATAGAGAACCTTGTTAGGAATTTTTTGGTTAGGTCTTCGAAGCTGGTGATTGATCTTGGTGGCAGGTTGTCGAACCACTTCATGGCCGACTTGGTGAGAGTGGTGGGGAAGGCTTTGCACCGAATTGCGTCGGAGGCGTCGACTAGGTACATTCTGCTCCTGAAGTTGCTGAGGTGGTGGCTTGGATCAGTGGTGCCGTCGTAGAGATCCATGTCGGGTGGTTTGAAATTTCGCGGTACCTTCTCCTTCATGATCTCTTGCGTGAAGGGATCATGGTTGCCTTCGGGGGTGGTGCCGCGTTCTGTCCGGTCTTTCAGATTGGCCTCTATTTTCGCAGTTTTTCTTCTAATTCTCTGCGCTTCGAGTCTCCCTTCTCAGATCTTGTTCAGTTCCTTTCTGCTTCTTTATGTCCTCTTCAAGTTGTTTCAGCCGGTGTTGTTGTTCCCGGACTGTTTCCAGGATTTCCGAGCTCTTCCCTTTTTCGAGATTCGGTGGATCTTTGTTTGGGAGTGATGTCTTTGGGCGATTCTGTTTGTTTCCTCCTGGAGTGCGTGGTGATAGAGGGCTGTCCGGTCGTTCTCCGGTGTCAATTTCTTCCTCTTGTTCAGATGCAGCGCGATCATTGTTGAGGGTCGTCCGCCATGATAGAGGGATGACTTCCAGGTTCCCGGCAACGGCGCCAATGTTCCGAGGGTTACTGAAACGTGTAGCTCGGTCGTCTGGAGATGCCCGAGGTGGGGGTCAGGACCCGAGCTTGATATGTTGGCGGTTGGTGGTTGTACCTGCAATGACACTCCGATGCTTAAGTTAGCATGGGTCCAAGCAGATATGTGTAGAATATGGAATGAATCTCATACCTGGGTGTTCCAGTGTATTTATAGTAGTTGGCTGTGATCTTCCTGGATAAGATATTCTTATCTTATCTTATCTTTCGGAGTTTTATCCTATCTTTGTGGAACCGCCTTCCTTAGGCCTTTTCGGCCTTTAGGTTTTGGGCTGCGCTCCTTCTGATGGGCCTTCCTTGCCTTTAATGTCCGAGGTCCGACCTTTAGGCGTGGGCCTTAGGACGAGGTCGGACCTTTCATGGATTTACCGAGTTGGGGGAGCCCGGTCAGGGTATGAACAAAGAATACTCATCAGAGCTCATGAATGGCAGAAGTAAGTCCAATGGAGTCTCTATGGTCTTAGTATGAGCCTCAGATTCCCATGGTTCCTCATTAGGGAACTCATTGGAGGCCAGTGGACGTCCATTGAGGTCTTCCTCAGTGGCGTTCACTGCCTCTTCCTCCTCTCCAAATTCGGCCATGTTGATAGCCTTGCATTCTCCTTTTGGATTTTCTTCTGTATTGCTTGGAAGAGTACTAGAAGGGAGTTCAGTAACTTTCTTGCTCAGCTATCCCACTTGTGCCTCCAAGTTTCTAATGGAGGACCTTGTTTCAGTCATGAAACTTTGAGTGGTTTTGATTAGATCAGAGACCATGGTTGCTAAGTCAGAGTGGTTCTGCTTAGAACTCTCTGTCTGTTGCTGAGAAGATGATGGAAAAGGCTTGCCATTGCTAAACCTGTTTCTTCCACCATTATTGTTGTTGAAACCTTGTTGAGGTCTCTGTTGATCCTTCCATGAGAAATTTGGATGATTTCTCCATGAAGAATTATAGGTGTTTCCATAGGGTTCTCCTAGGTAATTCACCTCTTCCATTGAAGGGTTCTCAGGATCATAAGCTTCTTCTTCAGATGAAGCATCCTTAGTACTGACTGGTGCATTTTGCATTCCAGACAGACTTTGAGAAATCAAATTGACTTGCTGAGTCAATATTTTGTTCTGAGCCAATATGGCATTCAGAGTATCAATCTCAAGAACTCCTTCTTCTGATTTGTCCCATTGTTTCAGGATTTCTTCAGAAGTGTACATGAATTGGTTATTGCAACCATTTCAATTCGTTCCTGAGCTTCTGCAGGCGTCTTTTTCAGTGAAGAGATCCTCCAGCAGAGCTATCAAGACATCTTGGATAGTTCAGAGAGACCATCATAGAAATACCTATGATGCTCCATTCAGAAAGCATGTCAGAGGGACACTTTCTGATCATTGTTTGTATCTTCCTAAGCTTCATAGAGGGATTCTCCTTCCTTCTGTCTGAAGGTTTGGACTTCCACTCTAAGCTTACTCAATTTTTGAGGTGGAAAGAACTTTGCCAAGAAGGCATTGACTAGCTTTTCCCAAGAGTTCAGGCTTTCTTTAGGTTGTGAGTCCAACCATATCCTAGCTCTGTCTCTTACAGCAAAAGGGAATAGCATAAGTCTGTAGACCTCGGGGTCAACCCCATTAGTCTTGACAGTGTCACAGATTTGCAAGAACTCAGCTAAAAACTGATGAGGATCTTCCAGTGGAAGTCCATGGAACTTACAATTCTGTTGCATTAGAGAAACTAATTGAGGCTTAAGCTCAAAGTTGTTTGCTCCAATGGCAGGGATAGAGATGCTTCTCCCATAGAAGTCGGGAGTAGGTGCAGTAAAGTCACCCAGCACCTTCCTTGCATTGTTGGCATTGTTGTTATTTTCGGCTGCCATGGGTTCTTCTTCTTTGAAGATTTCTGTTAGGTCCTCTACAGAGAGTTGTGCCTTAGCTTCTCTTAGCTTTTGCTTCAAGGTCCTTTCAGGTTCAGGGTTAGCTTCAACAAGAATGAAGAATTCGAACTTAGTCAGCTAGAGTTCGAATTGTGCATTGAGGAGGAGTGGTACTCCATAAATAGAAGGATGTGAGAAGAGGGGAAGAATTTTCGAAAATTAAGTTAAAAAGATTTTAAAAACATTTTGAAAAACTTTAATTGATTTTCGAAAACCAAGAGTGGGAAAGAAATCAAGTGATTTTTGGAAAAGATTTTGAAATTAGAAATCAAAAAGATATGATTGAAAACTATTTTGAAAAAGATGTGATTAAAAAGATATGATTTGAAAAATAATTTAAAAAGATTTGATTTTAAAATTAATGACTTGCCTAACAAGAAAAGATATGATTCAAACATTAAACCTTTCTCAACAGAAAAGGCAACATACTTGAGATGTTGAATCAAATCATTAATCGATAGCAAGTATCTTTGAAAAGGGAAAGAAAGAAAGATTTGATTTGAAAAAGATTTGATTTTGAAAAACTTTGAAAACTTGAAAAAAAATTGATTTGAAAACAAAATCTTCCCTCTTGTGCCATCCTGGCGTTAAACGCCCAGAATGGTGCACATTCTGGCGTTTAACGCCCAATGCACTACCCTTTTGGGCGTTAAACGCCCAGCCAGGCACCCTGGCTGGCGTTTAAATGCCAGTTTTTCCTTCTTCACTGGGCGTTTTGAACGCCCAGCTTTTTCTGTACAATTCCTCTGCTGCATGTACTGAATCTTCAGTTCTCTGTATTATTGACTTGAAAATAGAACCAAGATCAAATAAACAATGCATGCAAGACACCAAACTTAAAATGAGACACTGGACTTAAACAAGAAACATAAAATATTTTTTTGGTTTTTATGATTTTGTAAATTTTTTTGTGCTTTTTCGAAAATTATATGAAAATAGAAAATAAAGGTTTCAGAATTCTTAATTAGAATTCCAGGAATCATTGCAATGCTAGTCAAAGACTCCGGTCCAGGAATTAGACATGGCTTCACAGCCAGCCAAGCTTTCAAAGAAAGCTCCGGTCCAAAACACTAGACATGGCCAATGGCCAGCCAAGCCTCAGCAGATCATTGCTCCAACAGCAAGATTGATAGAAATCAACAAGCTCTTGTGATGATAAGTTGAAACCTCGGTCCAATAAGATTAGACATGGCTTCACAGCCAGCCAGATTTCAACAGATCATCAAGAAACTCTAGAATTCATTCTTAAAGAAATTCTGAAAAAAAATACCTAATCTAAGCAACAGATGAACGTCAGTTGTCCATACACGAACAATCCCCGCAACGGCGCCAAAAACTTGGTATGCGAAATTGTGATCACTACTTTTCACAACTCAAATAATCCCTAGTAATGGCCCCAAAAACTTGGTGCTCAATACCATGGCATAAACACAACTTCGCACAACTAACCAGCAAGTGCACTGGGTCGTCCAAGTAATAAACCTTACGCGAGTAAGGGTCGATCCCACGGAGATTGTTGGTATGAAGCAAGCTATGGTCACCTTGTAAATCTTAGTCAGCCAGACTCAAATGGGTATAGATGAATAAAACATAAAGATAAAGATAGAGATACTTATGCAATTCATTGGTGAGAGTTTCAGATAAGCGAATGGAGATGCTTTGTCCCTTTCGTCTCTCTGCTTTCCTACTATCTTCATTCAATCCTTCTTACTCCTTTCCATGGCAAGCATTATGCAAGGGTTCTCGATCATGTCGGAATAGAATCCATTGATTCTTTTGTGTCTGTCACTAACGCCCCACAATCACGAGTTTGAAGCACGTCACAGTCATTCAATCATTGAATCCTACTCAGAATACCACAGACAAGGTTTAGACCTTCCGGATTCTCTTGAATGCCGCCATCAGTTCTAGCCTATACCACGAAGACTCTGATCTCACGGAATGGCTGGCTCGGTTGTCAGGCGAGCGCTCGGTTGTCAGGTGATCAACCATGCGTCGTGTATCAGGAATCCAAGAGATATTCACCCAATCTAAGGTAGAACGGAGGTGGTTGTCAGTCACACGTTCATAGGTGAGAATGATGATGAGTGTCACGGATCATCACATTCATCAAGTTGAAGAACAAGTGATATCTTGGAACAAGAACAAGCGAATTGAATAGAAGAACAATAGTAATTGCATTAATACTCGAGGTACAGCAGAGCTCCACACCTTAATCTATGGTGTGTAGAAACTCCACCGTTGAAAATATATAAGAACAAGAGTGATCATTGGCTTCGGCCCCAAAAGAGGGAACCAGAAGAACCAAGATCTGATCTAAGAACTAGATGTCCAAAGATGAAAAATACAATAGCAAAAGGTCCTACTTATAGGGAACTAGTAGCTTAAGAATTACAAAGATGAGTAAATGACATAAAAATCCACTTCCGGGCCCACTTGGTGTGTGCTTGGACTGAGCAATGAAGCATTTTCATGTAGAGACTCTTCTTGGAGTTAAACGCCAGCTACTGTGCCAGTTTGGGCGTTTAACTCCCACTTTGGTGCCAGTTCCAGCGTTTAACGCTGGGAATTCTGATGGTGACTTTGAACGCCGGTTTGGGCCATCAAATCTTGGGCAAAGTATGGACTATCATATATTGCTGGAAAGCCCAGGATGTCTACTTTCCAACGCCGGTGAGAGCGCGCCAATTGGGCTTCTGTAGCTCCAGAAAATCTACTTCGAGTGCAGGAAGGTCAGAATCCAACAGCATCTGCAGTCCTTTTCAGTCTCTGAATCAGATTTTTGCTCAGGTCCCTCAATTTCAGCCAGAAAATACCTGAAATCACAGAAAAACACAAAAACTCATAGTAAAGTCCAAAAAAGTGAATTTTAACTAAAAACTAATAAAAATATACTAAAAACTAACTAAAATATACTAAAACATACTAAAAACAATGCCAAAAAGCGTACAAATTATCCGCTCATCAATTAGTTAATCAAAATAGAGGATATCAACTAGCTAAAAAGGTTTGAAAAAAAATTAATTATCGCCCATTTCTAAAACCATCGCTCTTTCATCTCAGAGGGGATCTTCTTGTAGCAGTCGTACATCATCTTGATGACGTTGGAAATCTCTTGAGTATATGCGTTGTTGTTTGCTGCAAATCTATCAATAATCCACAAACAAACCAATATGGCAATATAAATTAAAACTTTAGAAGCAAATAACCATAATATATATAGAGATTTTTTTAGAAATTTTGACAGAGTTTTATCTATAACTGGAATGCATAACTTAAATAACACCAAATATCAACAATCAATGAACAACAAGCAACAATCAAGAATCAACATCCATTAATCCACTAAACTAGAATCAATAATCATACACTTTTAGCAATTTAATAATTAGGAAATATGAAACACTTTCCACAATTCAAACCTACAACCCTAAATCTACTAAACCTAGTATCAACTATTAAGAACCACTAATCACGATATATCAAACACTTTCAGTAGTTCCAACCTACAACCCTAAATTCACTAAACTAGAATCAATAGTCAGACTATTTTAGCATATAGAAGACTTAAAGTGATACTTACATTGTTCTGCCATCAGGCCAAATCATCAACCATACGATGGGAGGTGGTAGAGGAGTATTAGCTGGCTGATGCAAGCCAAACCTCGGTTCAGAATTTAACAAAATAATTCTGTTGCAAGTATAGTTCTAAACCAGCAAATGACCTAAATCAAAGTTTAATTTTGTTTGTCACAATACAAACCAATAAAAACCAAGAGTATTTAAACCTCGGGTCGTCTCTCAAAAGAATAACAGTGAGGTATGTGTGTTATCAGATATGAGTACGAGGGTGGTTTGCGGATAAAGAGGTGAGAAAGTAAATGATAAGAAAGTAAAACTAACGACTAAGAAAGTATAAATGCTAAAAGACACTCCTGGCAAGGATTGAGAATTGATGCGTAAGCATCTTAAACCCTTTTTCTAGTCATTTTTATATTTTTTTTAATTAGATTTTATTTACTTTTGCTTGATTTTAGTGCAAAAATCACTTTTGGATGCTGCTTTGAGTTTTTCTTGTGTTTTTATGGTTTTAGGTGAAATTCGGAGCAATTTGGAGAACCCTGGAGCAAGAAAGGAAAATGCTGGCAGCACCCTCCCTGCGTGCTGAATGCCCACCTGGCATTTGGCACCAGCAGAGGGCATGAGCTTGAGATGCACGCTTCCCTCCTCTGGTATTCAATGCCAAATCCTGAAGTTGAACGCCATCAGCAGCCTGTTTGATACCTCTTTGGGCCTCCAAGTGGATTTAGCACTTATTAGTTTTATTTTATTTTCTTTTTGTAATATTTATTTACAAATAATATCTTTTAGGTTTAGTATTTATTATTAGGTTAATTCAATTCCAAGGTGTTGTTTTTGTTCTTAATCTTATGAAACTAGGTGGAACGGGAGTATGACCCCTTTTCTCTATGAGTTCTTGTGATTCTTGGGAGACTTATCTCGCTTGAACTACAGCTTGAGAACACGCCTCCTAGACGGCTAATCACACAACTTGATGGGGATACGCAACATCTATTCAGCCGGGATTGGGGTGATTAGGGCCTTTGTGGTATAAACTAGCGCTCTGAACTTCACCCTCTGGTCCAAATTGAATGACCACGGGAGTGGCGTTTGATAAGGATTAGAGGAGATTAAATCACTAAGGGATTAGGGTTTAATCACTTACAGTTTGCCATAGAATAAATCATTCATTATTAAAATAGTTAGTAAGAAGTTTTAATCCGGAAAGATAAACATCTCTGAGACCTTAATTGTTTTCATATATTGATTTTGCACCAAATCCTTATTGCTTTCTATATTGTCTTTATTTATGCATTTTCAACAATAACCTCTTTTACTATTTGCCTGACTAAGTCCAACAGGATAACCATTGCTTGCTCAATCCGATAATCCTCATGGGATCGACCCTCACTCACCTGAGGTATTACTTGGATGACGCGGTGCACTTGCCGGTTAAGTTGTAAGAGTTCTAATTTCGCGCACCAAGAATCAAGGTTTTCTTTTCAAGTCATTGACCACGAACATGGTGATTATCCAGAGTTAATCCCATTTAGTCATCTCCAACCTCGGGAGAAAGTCAAATAGGCATAGTCAGTCTTAATCCATAGGTCTTACTCGTCAATGAAAACAAGAACAACTAACAACCCTCAATCACCAACCAATATCAGACATCAAAGATTTCAAGGTCATCTTCATTACTCAATTCCAAGCCAAGAGTGTAGAAATCTACTCTAAAGCTAAAAGAGACATTTTTACAAATACTTGAAAGGCATAAAATGAAAGTATGATAAAATTGCAATAATAATAAAATCTAAAGATACCAAATGCAAGATAACCATAATAACAACTCAATTAAACATCACTAAACATGAAAATATCAAATTGTATTAATAGAAATAAAAAATAACAACGGTTCATGAAACTAAAAGTGACACAAATGAGAAATTAACAAAATAAACTAAGAGAATCAAAGCAATTAAATAAGGAAAAGTAGTTGAAACTAGATCAAAACAAGAATTAAAACCTAAATCTAAGAGGGATTAAATTAAATCTATCCTAATTTTAGAGGGAATTGACCTAAAACATTATCTAAACTAAACCTAATTGCTCTCCCCTTGTTCCTTCTTGAATTTTGCTTTAAATACTTCAGAAATGAGTTGGATTGGGCTTTTGAGAGGCTGAAATCATGATCCACGTATTGCATTAAGTGAAGTCACGTGCCTCATGTCATGCGTACGCATGAGGCATGCTTACGCGCAACACGGCAAAATCCCAAAGCTTGTGTATGCGCAAGGCATGCGTACACATGACCATGAATTGTTCCAAAATCTCATTTCTTCATGAATTCTCCACTTTACATGCTTTTTCTTCACTTCTTCAATCTTTGCCTTTTTAAGCCTGAAATCACGTAACAAACGCATCAAGGTATCGAATGGAATTAAAGTGAATTAAATTTAGCAAATTAAGGGCCTAAAAAACATGTTTTCACTCTTAAGCACAATTTAGGAAGAATTCATAAAATCATGCTATTTTAGTGAATAAATGTAGGAAAAGTTGATAAAATCCACTCATTTCAATACAAGATAAACCATAAAATTGTGATTTATCACTGGCTCGCTTTTGTGAGAGGATTTCAGAGTCGCGGTATCCGTCGCTGGAGGCGGTGTTATCATAGCATTGTACTGCTGAGCGGATAGAGGCAGCGTCATCTCCATAGACGGAGGAACATAGTTGGGGTTAGTGACCATGATGAATGACTGGTCTGATAAACCCGCAACATGTGACATCACTGGGATAATCAGAGTAAAGGGAGAGGATCTAGAATAAAGGGTATAAGGAGTTGAGGGAGGAATTCTCCTTCTCCATTCTCAGATTCTCTAATCACAAATTTCCATTCAACATTTCAATCCAAGGTTATTTCTTACTTATTTACTACCCGTCTTAGCACTACTTTTGTTTTCTCTTTTATTTTTTTTCAACTTGAATATGTTTGTGCCTTGAATAATCAACCATGACAACAATAACATATACTTGTCATGCATGCAAATAAAATAAACATCTAAGAAAAATGAATCAAGTCCTTGTTAGTACCATTTACTATACAATAGTAAACAACAGAAATTTATTTAGCTACCATGTTCCTTGATTTAGTTTGTTTTTATTTTACTGTCTTAGTAATTTTTGTCTTTTGATGTGTTCTTTAGGGGGGAGAAAAAATAGAGGATTGGCTAGATTTAGTATTAGGACACTCTACTATACAGATTAAAGTTATACAGAAAAAGTATAAATTCCTTTTATAGTTATTTTTATTATTTTATTATTGTTTAAAATATGGGTCCTAACTTTTTCAATCTCTCTTTCATCCCGTAAAAAGAATAATCTGTAAACTTACATATTTACCACATAATTCACCTTTAGAATTATTTGAATTGAATTGGTGTACAAGTAAATTATAAAGGATTTTATTTTTTTCCCCAAATAATCTTGCAATCAAATCTCAACAAAACCAGTCGTAACATAGTGAATCAACAAAATTTAGACAGTTTCAAACAACTCCAACAACAATATTCTACAATTCAGTTCAATAATCCAAACACTTTTCAGCAATTCAGAACCTAATAACCTAATCTAATTTATCCTAACCACTTAAAATCTACTAACAAAAAATTAATTCTAACTAACTAACTAGATATCAGATCAAAAAAACTAAAATTAACTGAAATAGAAATTAAAAACATAGTACTGACCTGGGTTGCCAAAACAGAACGAAACGAAGAAGAGAAAAGGAGTTGCAGTAGCATTATGATGTTGCTAGTGTGAAAAATGGCAAACGAATGGTCGCTGGAGTTGGAAGCTAGCCGGAACGAGGAATAAGGATTGTGTTGTTGCTTTGTTCTGCGAACAAGAATGAGAGATAGGGGACGAGTTAGAGTGGGTTAGAGAGAGAAGGGAAGAAAGAGAAGGCAGGCACGGCGGCTTAGGGTGGCCGTGATAAACACCATATTTAGGGTTTATCTTGTATTGATTTTAGGAGATTTTAATACCTTTTACCCACATTTATTCAATGAATTAGCATGATTTTGTGATTGTCTCCTTATTTGTACTTAAGTGTGAAAACAGGCCTTTAACTTGATAATTTTAATCTCCTTTTGATTCCACTAGATGCCTTGATGTGTTTGTTAGTGATTTCAGATTAAAAGGGCTAGGAATGGATCAAAGGAGTGAAGAGGAAAGCATGCAAAGTGGAGAAATCATGAAAAAGCCAAAGATTTGGACTCACCCATGGACGCGCGCACGCACCTGGCGCTTACGCGCACCTTGCGAAATGTCCCATGGACGCGTACGCGTGCTGTGCACGTACGCGTCGATGTTGATATTTGATTTTTAAGTGAATTCGCACCCAACGAATTCTCAAGAGTTGTGGGGCCCAATCCCAATCAACTTTGGCGCCTAAACTACTATTTAAAGCCAAGGATTGAATAGCAAAAGGGATTCAATCATTCACACTCATTAGGATTAGTTTAGAGTTAGTTTTAGAGAGAGAATCTCTCACTTCTCTCTAGGATTAGGATTAGGATTAGGTTTAGTTCTTAGATCTAGATTTTAATTCATCTTCTTCTACTTCTACTTCTCAATTCTTTGTTGTTACATTCATTCTTCTTCTCTTCTTTTGTTGTAATCTCCTTTATGTTGTTCTTGTGTTTTGTTGTAGATCTACTTTTGTTCCTTCCATTTTCTTCCAATTCAATTCAAGGTAATTCATAATAATTGTGTTTCTTTTGATTGTTGTTGTTAATTCCTTTCAATAATTGTTGTTAGATTTCATTCTTGTTATAGATTTCATGTGCTTTCCTTCTATGCCTCTTATGTGTTTGATAAAATGCTTCTTTTGGTTTTAGTGTAGATTTTGTTCCTCTTGGCTTTGGTTGAGTAATTAGTGACTCTTGAGTTGTCTAATTTCTTTGTTGATTGATAATTAGAAGTTGCTAATTGATTTGAATGCCTCTAAAGCTAGTCTTTCCTTTAGGAGTTGATTAGGACTTGAGGAATCAAATTGGTTCATCCACTTGACTTTCCTTCATGGTTAGAGGTTAACTAAGTGGGAGCAATGGACAATTTGTTATCACAATTGAGGAGGATAACTAGGATAGGACTTCTAATTCTCATATCTTGCCAAGAGCTTTGTTAGTTGCTAGTTTATTTTTCTTGCCATTTATAATTCTTGTCTAAAATCTCAAAAACCCCAAATATAACTCACAACCAATAACAAGACACTTCATTACAATTCCTAGGGAGAACGACCCGAGGTTCAATACTTCAGTTTATAAATTTTAGGGGTTTGTTTTAGTGACAAACTTTTTGTATGAAAGGATTATTGATTGGTTTAGAAACTATACTTGCAACGAGAATTCATTTGTGAAATTCTATACCATCAAAAATCCAAATATCGAAATGGCCCCGTTGCCGGGGAGTTGCAATGGTGTTATGTTATTGGTTATTGTACATATGTGAATACTGTGAATATCTTGCTTTTTGCCTTATTTGCTAGTTGTAGAATTTTATTTCCTTTGTTTTCTATTATCTTTTGATTTTTATTTTATCTTTCCATTATGAATTCTCACTTTGGCTATGAGTGTGATTACAACTATGTTGTAGGTGATGAGAACTTCAATGAGAATGTGTATCAAGGATGGGACACTCAAAGGTGGGAGGAGCCATATGCATATGATCAATCCTCATGGCAACAACCTCCACCAATGCACTATGAAGAAGAGCCATTCTATGATGCATACCAATCTAATGGCTATGGTGAATCCACTTGTGACTTTTCAAGAACCACCACCATATGCCTATGATCCAAACCCTCAACATAACCCTCAACCATACTCACAAGCCCCTTCTTACCAACCACCTTCATATGACCCTAACCCATATCCATCCTACCAACAACCACACGAGCCATATGAACCACGCATAGAGCCACCACCACTCCAACATCAACATTTTCACGAGCCACCGCCTCCATATTATTACCAAGATGAACCACCTCTAATATATGAAAATTTTCAACCACAAGATGAATTCTACCTTCCACCACAACCTCACATGGAAGAATATTCATGTCCATCGATCCAAGATCCATATGATCCCTATCATGATATCCAAGCGGAACAAGAGTCAAGGGATCGTCTCAAGGAAGCATTGGATCAATTTCAAGCAACCATGGAGCATGTTGTGCAACAAGTGGAAAAAGTGGAGAATGTTGAACCACCACACCCTAATTATGATGAACCACCTTCCTATTATGAACCCTTCCCCCAATATGATGAACCCTTCCATCCACCCCAACCTCTAATGGATGAAACCCTTGGTGTTCTTCATCAAGGATAAGAGGAGATGACAAGGGATGTGCAACAATTCATGACTGCCTTGGATGAGGTGGTAAACCGGCTAGCATCCCAACTTTTTGACACT
Organism: Arachis stenosperma; assembly: GCF_014773155.1. Taxonomy (NCBI): domain Eukaryota; kingdom Viridiplantae; phylum Streptophyta; class Magnoliopsida; order Fabales; family Fabaceae; genus Arachis; species Arachis stenosperma. The sequence goes on along the minus strand of NC_080380.1, from coordinate 95,330,576 downwards.
CAAGGAGCTTCCATGGCTACATATGGAGAATCTAAAGAAGAGCATAGTGAAAAACTGAAGATTGATGGTTTAGAAGTTATAATAAATTCTCGTTGCAAGTATAGTTTCTAAACCAAGCAATCAACCTTTCTTACAAACGTTTGGTTGTCACAAGTAACAAACCCAATAAAATTTATAAACCGAAGTATTCAAACCTCGGGTCGTCTTCTCAAGAAATTGCTGGGAAGTATGATTTATTATTGGTTATGGAAAACAGTATTTGGGTTTGAAAAGGTTTTGAACAGGAGAAATAAATTACAGAAATTAATAAATTAATAACGAAGAAATCTCCTGGCAAGGTATGAAAACTGGAAGTCCTATCCTAGTTATCCTTATCAATGGTGATGAGAATTATAATTCTGCTACCACTAAGTCAACCTCTAACTATGAAGGTTAGTTAAGTGGACAAATTAATTTAACACCTAAAGTCCTAGTCAAATCCTCAAGGAAAGACTAGAGTTATAGGAATCTAAATTAATCAACAAAGATAACAATTATCAATCACGATGAGTTTGACAAATCAAGAATTACCAATTAATCAACCAAAGCCAAGAATGTAGAAAGCTAAATTAAAATCATAAATATCTGGAATACCTCAAATTATATTGAATGAAGATGTCAATTCTAACATGGAAAAGTTCATAAGCCAATTTGGGCAACATAAATCAAATATAAATAAAAACTTCAGAGTAAACAAAAATAGAGGAGAAACATAAATTATTGAACCTGGTACGAAGAAATAATCCTAATGACTAAAAGAAATCATAATCCTAAAACCTAAGAGAGAGGAGAGAGCCTCTCTCTCTAAAAACTACATCTAAATTATGAAAGGTGAATAACTCCCAATCTTCCTTGAATAATTGAATCAATGTGATTCTGCTCCACTTCCAGCCTCTAATCTGTGTTTTCTGGGCCGAGAACTGGGTTGAAATGCGGCCCAGAATCTGTGCCAGCAACTTCTGTAATTCTATAGATCACGCACGTCACGCGGCCGCGTCGTCTACGCGATCGCGTCACTCAGTGTTTTTCGTACCACGCGTGTGCGTTGTCCACGCATTCGCGTCGTTCGTACAGCTTCCAATCCGTGCGGTCGCGTCAGGCACGCGAACACGTCACTGTGATTTCTTCCATTTTGCGCGGTTGCGTGAGCCATGCGACCGCGTGACTTCTCGCTGGTCATCTCCTCAATTCCTTGTGTTCCTTTCACTTTTGCACGCTTCCTCTTCATTCCTTGCGCCATTCCTGCCCTATGAAGCCTGAAACACTTAGCACACAGATTACGGCATCGAATGGTACAAAGGAAGATAAAAATATACAACTAAAAGGTCTTTAGGAAGCAAGTTATCAATCTTAGAATATGTTTAGGAAGGACTTGTAAATACATGCAAATCATATGAATAAGTGGGCGAAGACCTGATAAAACCACACAATTAAACACAATATGAATAAAAAAATAGTGGTTTATCAACCTCCCCACACTTAAACTTTAGCATGTCCTCATGCTAAGCTCAAGAGAAGCTATAAGGGAGTGAAGAGGAATGATAGAATGTATGAAATGCAACCTATCTATGTGAATGCAACTACATGCTAAAATGATTCTACCTACTTGGTGAAAAAGTAAATAAATCTTTCAAGAACAAATATGAACAGGATTTCACTAATTCAAATCACAAAATACAATACAAATAACTTGCAAGAAGAAGATAGCTCATGAAAGCAGGGAACATAGAATTAAGCACTGAACCCTTACTGGTAGTGTATATCATTCTAACTCTCAAGTGTCTGGGGTCAATTCTCTCAATTCTCTACTAATCTTGCTTTCTATAGCTTGCTCTTTATCTAACAATCAACAAAAAATTAATGCACAGATACACATATCAAGAGGTCTTTTAAGGGTTGTAATGGGGTTAGGGTCAAGGTAGGATTGTATTTGGTCAAGTGGACTAAAATCTGAATCCTTAATTAACTTAAACTTTCTACCTAACTTAGGACAATCCATGTAATCATAATATAAAATCAATAACTACCCATTAACTGTGTTTACTATATATTTATGCATTCCAAGTTTTGAGTACAGTACATGTGCATTGCTATCACCATTTACTTTGGGGCATTTTGTCCCCTTTTTATTTTTCTGCTCTTTTTTTTGTTATTTTTCTTTTCTTAATATTTTTCTTTTCAATGCATATGATTAAGGTATTGAATGCATAAACATGTTCTTAACATTTTTCACATTTTCACACAAAGTCTAACATACTCAATTCTCAAACCAAACGTTTCCAAACCCACTTTCCCCACACTTAATTTATGAGCGCTTTCATTAGTCTAAGCTAATCAAAGATTCAAATTAAGGACATTATTGTTTTTCGCTTAGAGTTAATGATGTGCTAAAGTAAAGAACAAAGGGGTAAAATAGCTCAACATTGGTTTGCAAAGGATAATGAAAGGTAAGGCCATATGGGTATGTAAGCTCAGTGAAACAAGGCCTCAATCATATAAGTGCATGCATACATCAAATAATGAAAATATAGAATTAAGTAAGACAAAGATCACAATTTTAGAGAGAAAAACACACACCAAAAATAAAATATTGGTTGGTAAAATGCAACCAATCAAATAGGCTCAAAATCTCACTGGTTTTGTGTGTTCGAGCTCTAAATCATGTTCCAAGATAATATTTCTTCAAACAAGTTTTTCAAAAAGTTTTTAATTTAAATTAGTGAAATACTATAAAAAAGTTTCTTGAAAAAGAAAATATTACTTCAACCAAGTAATGGTAATATATGCACAAAATCAAACAGACATACAATCAAACATGCAAATGCAACAATGAAAAACAAAAATTGGTGTTGAGAAGGGACTAACTAACCCGTGGAGATCGGTATCGACCTCCCCACACTTAAAGATTGCACCGTCCTCGGTGCATGCAAAGATGTGCAGGTGGGCGGGGGTTGTGGTTCCTGAGCCGGTGCTCGTTGTAGAGTCTTTTTCTTTACCCTTCCTGGTGGCCATCCTAAAAAGGGAGAAGAGAAAGGGAGATGAAGTCAAAGGGATAGAGCAAGGGAGAGGGCAGTACGAATAATAATCATGCCAAAATAAAGAAGAATGTCGTTAACACATGGTCGCGACTCCATGAAATTAGGACATCAATGGAAACCTAGCATGATAAATTGAGGCAATTAAATGCAAGATGTTTATTGGCATGCTGGCAAAGGCATGAGTAGCGTAAATCAAGCATTAAAAGCCATAATGTATTATTAGTTGTAAGAAACTAACAATAACGTTTGTATTGACAATCATATTTAATTAATAAAATATTGGAAAGGGTTTTGTGAAAAATATGCATTAGAGTAGAAGGATAGAATAATGAAGAATGCACAATACCATACGGGCTTTTTCACAAACACATAGCATGCATGGTAAATAAGTTATTGAAAGTGTTAAATTGAACATGCAAGCAACCCTAGAAAAAGCAATATATAATTGTCAAACAATTCCTTAATAATTCACAAGCAAAATATGGAAAATAATGACCCAAATAAATTTCCAACACCAATTAAAAGAAAAAAGAAAGAAAAAGAAAGGAAGGAAGAAAGAAATAAGAAGGGAAAGAAAAGATTTAGATTTGGGAAAGAAAAGATAAGATATTTGGCTGATTTGGATAAGCTGTGCGGTGCAGACGACGCGAGCGCGTGGGGCACGCGGTCGCGTGGATAGCGCTTTGATGAAGTGACGCGAACGCGTGGGTCACGCGTTCACGTGAAGTGATTCGTGCCTTCAGCATGAGTGCAGTCTCGCAGCCGCGCAACTCTCTGGTGAAAAACTTATTTTGCCAAAACTTTGGGTGACGCGATCGCGTGGTGGACGCGATCGCGTGGTTGGCCTTGTTTTAAAGAAGGGCGTGGACGCGTGGGGCACGCGTTCGCGTGGTAGGACTTGTGCTACTAGCACGAGGCCAGCCCAATTCCAGCTCAACTTTCGGCCATACACCCTTTTTACGTTGATTTTGAGGCACGCGTTCGCGTGGGTGACGCAGACGCGTGAGAGGCGTTTTTCCCACATGACGCGGACGCGTCAGCGACGCGGTTGCGTGGACCAATTTGTACCAAAGGCACGCCTCCAGCCACACTCTTGCGTGACTCTCTGATTAATTTATTTTCTTTCCAATGCACCTATGACGCGAACGCGTCGGCGACGCTGTTGCGTCGCGTACGAAATTTTTTTTATACGCAGGTATGCAGTTATGCAGTATGTAATGCTAATGCAAATGCTTACGAATAACATCCAGGTTCAATATAACATAAAATAAAACAGTACGAAATAAAAGTTGAAAAAGAAATGACCATACCATGGTGGGTTGTCTCCCACCTAGCACTTTTAGTTAAAGTCCTTAAGTTGGACATTGGATGAGCTTCCTGCTATGGTGGCTTATGCTTGAATTCGTCCAGAAATCTCCACCAGTGTTTGGAATGCCAGCATCCTCCGGGGTCCCAAACAAGGTACGTAAAACCTTTGAGCTGTTTCAAACAGGTTTCCAAGCTCTCGAGGTGTTTAATGTCGGAATAGATTCCAGGATCCCAAACTCTACTTTTACACCCATCTTTGTCTTGATCTGCATTTTTTCAGCCGGGTGATAAGTAATCTGAATTCTCACTGTAGTGACCAAACAGCTTCTGAGATCCTTTCAATTGAGCTTGACACCAATCCCTGCACCTCAAATTGAAGTGTGAAACCTCATTGAATCTTGCATACCAGCGCTGAGTGCGAGTCATTCTCCTTTTGCTCTTAAAGCCGCAAAGAGCTCTAAGCTGGCCATCTGTCTCAAGTAAACCATATTCAAGTGGAAAAGTAAAGATGAAAGTTAAGGATTTTACCCACTTGAAGTTTGTATTGGGCAGTAATGGCATTGGGATAGGTGTTTCTAGTGGTTCTACAAGCGCTACTCCCTTATGGTCTTCTATGAGTTCCTCCATTTCTTTGCAAATTTCTTCTATTTCAACCATTTCTTGATCAAAGTCATCGATATCTTCCTCATTACTTGAGTCATAATTGGGAGGTTGAGAGAAGTCTACCTCTACATCATCTTCGTATTCACTTGGGGAAGATTCTTCTATCTCAAAGAATTCACTTGCGGGTGCAGGTTCATTACTAAGAGATCTTGACTTGTGATTATCATCATCAAGGAAACTTGCGTCTTGGGTTATTCCATCCAGTTCTTCATAAGATACCTGCTTTGGGGGTTGTGCACTATCCTCTTTCGCGTCAATTGTAACATCCTTGACGGAGCCTTCCATGACTCTGTGTTCCCGTGGAGGTTCAGCATCTCCTAAATCTTTGACCAACTCTTCTTCTTCTACAATGACAGCTTCCTCTACTTGTTCTAATACGGGGTTATGTGCTATACTATCCACTAGAGTTTCTAGTGCCTCCTTCATGCTACGTTCTTTATTAGATTCTCCACATGAAGCCTTGGGGGTTTGTTGAGTGTCCGAATGTTTGGAAGATAATTGATTTATTGCTTGCTCCAGTTGATGAAGGGTTGCATGAAATTGGTCTACTGATTCTACGAAGCGAACCTGTGATTCTTGGCTTAGTGGGTATGGACATGGTGCATAGAGGAGTGGTGGTTCTTGGGAGTAATTGGATTGGTGTTGGGGCGGATAAGGATCATACGGTGGCGAATGGCAAAAAAAAGCTTGTGAGTTTGGTGGTTCGAAGCTATGTTAGGAGGATTGTCTCTGAGCATAGGGTGGGGCTTGTTGGTAGCTACAAGGGGGTCCACCAAATCTATGAGTTGGGTATGCATTGTAGAATGGTCTCTGTCCATGGTATCTTGGAAGGTGTTGTTGCCTAAAGGGTTGATCAGATCCTCTGGGCTCCATCCATCTTTGATTGCTTAGACCATGATGCATAGTCCTATTATAGCTTCCATTCCTTTCTACAAAAGCAGAACCAAACTCAAAGTGATAGAGGTGAGAACTCATAGTAGCTATTAGAAATAAGAAGGGAAAATAAAAATAAATAAACAAGTAAAATAAAAAATATGTACAATAACCAATAATAAGGCACACGTTTGCAACTCCCCGGCAACGGCGCCATTTTGAAGAACTAAAGATTGATGGTTTATAAGTTATAATAAATTCTCGTTGCAAGTATAGTTTCTAAACCAAGCAATCAACCTTTCTTACAAATGTTTGGTTGTCAGAAGTAACAAACCCAATAAAATTTATAAACTGAAGTATTCAAACCTCGGGTCGTCTTCTCAAGGAATTACAGGGAAGTACGATTTATTATTGGTTATGGAAAACAGTGTTTGGGTTTGAAAAGGTTTTGAACAGGAGAAATAAATTGCAGAAATTAATAAATTAATAACGAAGAAATCTCTTGGCAAGGTATGAAAACTGCAAGTCCTATCCTAGTTATCCTTATCAATGGTGATGAGAATTATAATTCTGCTACCACTAAGTTAATCTCTAACTATGAAGGTCAGTTAAGTGGACAAATTAATTTAACACCTAAAGTCCTAGTCAAATCTTCAAGGAAAGACTAGAGTTATAGGAATCTAAATTAATCAGCAAAGATAACAATTATCAATCATGATGAGTTTGACAACTCAAGAATTACCAATTAATCAACCAAAGCCAAGAATGTAGAAAGCTAAATTAAAATCATAAATATCTGGAATACCTCAAATTATATTGAATGAAGATGTCAATTCTAACATGAAAAAGTTCATAAGCCAATTTGGGCAACATAAATCAAATACAAATAAAAGCTTCAGAGTAAACAAAAATAGAGGAGAAACATAAATTATTGAACCTGGTATGAAGAAACAATCCTAATGACTAAAAGAAATCCTAATCCTAAAACCTAAGAGAGAGGAGAAAGCCTCTCTCTCTAAAAACTACATCTAAATTATGAAAAGTGAATAACTCCCGATCTTCCTTGAATGATTGAATCAATGTGATTCTGCTCCACTCCCAGCCTCTAATCTGTGTTTACTGGGCTAAGAACTAGGTTAAAATGCGGCCCAGAATCTGTGCCAGCGACTTCTGTAATTCGGCAGATTGCGCACGTCACGCGGCCGCGTCGTTCACGCGATCGCGTCACTCAGCATTTTTCGTACCATGCATGCGCGTCGTCCACGCATTCGCGTCGTTCGTACAGGTTCCAATCCGTGCGGTCGCATCAGGCACGCGAACGCGTCACTGTGATTTCTTCCATTTCGTGCGGTCGCGTGAGCCATGCGACCGCATGACTTCTCGCGGGTCATCTCCTCAATTCCTTGTGTTCCTTTCACTTTACACGCTTCCTCTTCATTCCTTACGCCATTCCTGCCCTATGAAGTCTGAAACACTTAGCACACAGATTACGACATCAAATGGTATGAAGGAAGATAAAAATATACAACTGAAAGGTCTTTAGGAAGCAAGTTATCAATCATAGAATATTTTTAGGAAGGAATTGTAAATACATGCAAATCATATGAATAAGTGGGCGAAGACCTGATAAAACCACACAATTAAACACAATATGAATCACAAAATAGTGGTTTATCACATAGCATGAACGAGAGATTGGAAACTCCAGTGGAAAAGGAGGATTGCTACTTTGTGTTAGAACAATTGGAGGAACCTATGACTATTGAAGAAGAGGAAGAAGTGGTTGAAGACTTAGGAGATGCGGAACCCCCATGGGAACCTAGAGTTGAAGAAAACCCCTCCAAGAAGAGTGAAGTTAATGTTGAGGAGGAATGTGCACAACCTTCAAGGCATATCCCATATAAAGACTTGGAAGGAGTGGAGCAAGAATTGAGTTCTCTTGGTGATGAAGATCAAGCATCAAATCCTAGTGGTGAAGAATCCTTTGAATTTGAAGAACCTTCTCTTGATGAGATAGAAACGATGTGGAGGTAGATCTCTCTCGTCCTCTGATTTGTGATTTGAGTGATGGAGAAGAGTTAGATGGAATTGATGAACAAAGGATTGAATTTGAAAAATATTGTGAAGAGGTAGAAGTCCTTAGAAAAAGAAAGACGGGAGTTGAGTACGCTTTATCAAGATCTTTGGAAGCTTCTTTGCCTAGGTTGTCATATATTCCTTCACTTGAGTGGGTAAAACTCATTTCTATTAGCTTTATTGTCCCACTTGAGTATGGTTTGCTTGAAACGAATGGTCAACTTAGGATGATTTGTGGGATAAATCGTAAGAGAAGAATGTTTAGTAGTTGGCGTTGCAAATCAAGGCTCATCTTGGTTGATACTACAAAGCTTAGATGCAAGGGTTGGGCTAGTGCTCACTTGAATGGGTCTAAAAAGAGAGTTTGGTATCACCTTGAGAATTCCTCTTGCTTACCACCCGAATGGACTAATAATGATGATAAACTTCAAGACGGGTGTGAAAATAAAGTGTGGGATCCCGGATTACAAGAAGAGGATCAACTTTGGGAGCTCCAAACTTGTGAAGAACTCCATCAACACTTGGCTCAATCCATAAGAAATCTTGGGGCACAATGAAGAACCAAGCATTGGTGGGAATTCCAAGATGAATACAAGCACAAGCCACCTTGAGAGGAGCTACCCATAAGTCCAACTTAAGGACAATAAACAAAAGTGCTACGTGGGAGACACCCCACCATGGTAAAATCCTTTCATTTTCTCTTTTGTAAATATTGGTAGAATTAGTTTAATTTCATGTTTAGATTAGTTGGTTGAGTTTAATTGGTAGTATAATATGTTAAATAAGGTTTTATGACGTTTTGGTAGCTGTTTGGAGGTTTGGAATGCTTGGATTGGTGCAAAAACATAGAATATTTTTGAAAAACAGAGTGATGCACGAAAAATACACTCACACTGTTTAATTCCGCACAACTAACCAGCAAATGCACTGGGTCGTCTGGTGCGTGAAATTGTGAACAATACTTTTCACAACTCTCATAATCCCCGGTCATGAACTCCAAAAACTTGGTAGCTCAATTCCATGGCATTACACAACTTCGCACAACTAACCAGCAAGTGCACTGGGTCGTCCAAGTAATACCTTACATGAGTAAGGGTCGATCCCACGGAGATTGTTGGTATGAAGCAAGCTATGGTCATCTTATAAATCTTAGTCAGGCAGACTCAAATGGATATGGTGATGAACGAAAATAATATAAAAGATAAAGATAGAGATACTTATGTAATTCATTGGTAGGAACTTCAGATAAGCGCATGAAGATGCCTTCCCTTCCGTCTCTCTGCTTTCCTACTGTCTTCATCCAATCCTTCTTACTCCTTTCCATGGCAAGCTCGTGTAGGGTTTCACCGTTGTCAATGGCTACCTCCCATCCTCTCAGTGAAAACGATTGCATATGCTCTGTCACAGCACGCGAAATTCAGCTGTCGGTTCTCGGTCAGGCCGGAATAATATCCATCGATACTTTTGCGTCTGTCACTAACGCCCCGCCTGCTAGGAGTTTGAAGCACGTCACAGTCATTCAGTCATTGAATCCTACTCAGAATACCACATACAAGGTTAGACCTTCCGGATTCTCTTGAATGCCGCCATCAGTTCTTGCCTATACCACGAAGATTCCGGTTAAAGAATCCAAGAGATAAACATTAGAGCCTCGTTTGCTTGTAGAACAAGAGTGGTTGTCAGTCACTTTGTTCATGAGTGAGAATGATGATGAGCGTCACATAATCATCACATTCATCATGTTCTTGGGTGCAAATGAATATCTTGGACAAAGAACAAGCGGAATTGAATAGAAGAACAATAGTAATTGCATTAATACTCGAGGTACAGCAGAGCTCCACACCTTAATCTATGGTGTGTAGAAACTCCACCATTGAAAATACATAAGAACAACAGTGATCATTGGTTTCGGCCCCAGAGAGGGAACCAGAAGAACCAAGATGAAAATACAATAGTAAAAGGTCCTATTTATAGGAAACTAGTAGCCTAGGGTGTACAGAGATGAATAAATGACATAAAAATCCACTTCCGGGCCCACTTGGTGTGTGCTTGGGCTGAGTAATGAAGCATTTTCGTGCAGAGACTCATCTTGGAGTTAAACGCCAGCTTTTATGCCAGTTTGGGCGTTTAACTCCCATTTTGGTGCCAGTTCCAGCGTTTAACGCTGGGATTTCTTGAGGTTACTTTGAACACCGGTTTGGGCCATCAAATCTTGGGCAAAGTATGGACTATCATATATTGCTGGAAAGCCCAGGATGTCTACTTTCCAACGCCGTTGAGAGCGCGCCAATTGGGCTTCTGTAGCTCCAGAAAATCCACTTCGAGTGCAGGGAGGTCAGAATCCAACAGCATCTGCAGTCCTTTTCAGTCTCTGAATCAGATTTTTGCTCAGATCCCTCAATTTCAGCCAGAAAATACCTGAAATCACAGAAAAACACACAAACTCATAGTAAAGTCCAGAAAAGTGAATTTTAACTAAAAACTAATAAAAATATACTAAAAACTAAACCAAATATACTAAAAACATACTAAAAACAATGCCAAAAAGCGTACAAATTATCCGCTCATCACAACACCAAACTTAAATTGTTGCTTGTCCCCAAGCAACTGAAAATCAAATAAGATGAAAAGAAGAGAATATACTATAGACTCCAAATTATCAATGAAACTTAGCTCCACATTAGATGAGCGGGACTAGTAGCTTTTTGCCTCCGAACAGTTTTGGCATCTCACTTTATCCTTTGAAATTCAGAATGATTGGCTTCTTTAGGAACTCAGAATCCAGATAGTGTTATTGATTCTCCTAGTTAAGTATGATGATTCTTGAACACAGCTACTTATTGAGTCTTTGCCGTGGCCCAAAGCACTCTGTCTTCCAGTATTACCACCGGATACATACATGCCACAGACACATAATTGGGTGAACCTTTTCAGATTGTGACTTAGCTTTGCTAGAGTCCCCAATTAGAGGTGTCCAGGGTTCTTAAGCACACTCTTTTTGCCTTGGATCACAACTTTATTTCTTTCTTTTTCTTTTCTTTTTCTTTCTCCCCTTTTTTTTTCTTTTTCGTTTTTCTCCTTCTTTTTTTTTTGTATTCACTGCTTTTTCTTGCTTCAAGAATCATTTTTATGATTTTTCAGATCCTCAGTAACATGTCTCCTTTTTCATCATTCTTTCAAGAGCCAACAATTTTAACATTCATGAACCACAATTTCAAAAGACATATGCACTGTTCAAGCATACATTCAGAAAACAAAAAGTATTGCCACCACATCAAACTAATTAAGCCAGTTTTAAAGATGAATTTGAAATCCTGTACTTCTTGTTCTTTTGTGATTAAAAACAGTTTTCATTTAAGAAAGGTGATGGATTCATAGGACATTCATAACTTTAAGGCATAGACACTAAGACACTAATGATCATAAGACACAAACATGGACAAACATAAGCATGAAAATTCGAAAAACAGGAAAATAAAGAACAAGGAGATTAAAGAACGGGTCCACCTTAGTGATGGCGGCTTGTTCTTCCTCTTGAAGGTCTTATGGAGTGCTTGAGCTCCTCAATGTCTCTTCCTTGTCTTTGTTGCTCCTCTCTCATGATTCTTTGATCTTCTCTAATTTCATGGAGGAGAATGGAGTATTCTTGGTGCTCCACCCTTAGTTGTCCCATGTTGGAACTCAATTCTCCTAGGGAGGTGTTCAGTTGCTCCCAGTAGTTTTGTGGAGGAAAGTGCATCCCTTGAGGCATCTCAGGGATCTCTTGATGAGAGGGGTCTCTTGTTTGCTCCATCCTTTTCTTAGTGATGGGCTTGAGGTCATGCCTTCTCAGTTGAACTGGCTTCCCTCTTGAATCTCTCTTTCATTGAACGCCCTCTTCATAAATGTCTATGGGGACTTGGTCCAACCTTTGATCAAAGTTGACCCTTCTTTATGGCCACAACTTCATAGAAGTGGTCTTGATGCATCCTTGAGATGAATCTCTCCATCTCTCATGACTCAGAGGTGGAAGCTTTTGCCTTCCCTTTCCTCTTTCTAGAGGTTTCTCCGGCCTTGGATGCCATAAATGGTTATGGAAAAACGAAAAGCAACGCTTTTACCACACCAAACTTAAAAGGTTTGCTCGTCCTCGAGCAAAAGAAGAAAGAAGGGAGTAGAAGAAGAAGAAATGAGGAAGAAGGGAATGGCTTTGTGTTCGGCCATGTATGGGTGGGTTTGGGAGGGAAAGTGGTTTAAATTTTGAATGGTGAGGTAGATGGGGTTTTATGAAGGATGGATGTGAGTGGTGGGATTGGTGGGGATCCTGTGGGGTCCACAGATCCTGTGGTGTCAAGGAAAAGTCATCCCTGCACCAAATGGCATTCAAAAACATGTTTTGAGCCAATTCTGGCGTTAAACGCCGGGCTGGTGCCCATTTCTGGCGTTTAACGCCAGGTTCTTGCCCTTTCCTGGCGTTTAACGCCAGTCTGGTGCCCCTTTCTGGCGTTAAACGCCCAGAATGGTGCCAGACTGGGCGTTAAACGCCCAACTGCTAGCCTCATTGGCGTTTAAACGCCAGTGAGTTCTTCCTCCAGGGTGTGCTGTTTTTCTTCCTGTTTTTCATTCTGTTTTTGCTTTTTCAATTGATTTTGTGACTTCTCATGATCATCAACCTACAAAATAAAATAAAATAACAAAGGAAAATATATAAAATATAACATTGGGTTGCCTCCCAACAAGCGCTTCTTTAATGTCAGTAGCTTGACAGATGGCTCTCATGGAGCCTCATATTTTCTCAGAGCAATGTTGGAACCTCCCAACACCAAACTTAGAGTTTGAATGTGGGGGTTCAACACCAAACTTAGAGTTTGGTTGTGGCCTCCCAACACCAAACTTAAAGTTTGACTGTGGGGGCTCTGTTTGACTCTGATTTGAGAGAAGCTCTTCATGCTTTCTTTCCATGATGACAGAGGGATATCCTTGAGCCTTAAACACCAAGGACTCTTCATTCACTTGAATGATCAACTCTCCTCTATCAACATCAATCACAGCCTTTGCTGTGGCTAGGAAGGGTCTGCCAAGGATGATGGATTCATCCATGCACTTCCCAGTCTCTAGGACTATGAAATCAGTAGGGATGTAATGGTCTTAAACTTTAACCAGAACATCCTCTACAAGTCCATAGGCTTGTTTTCTTGAGTTGTCTGCCATCTCTAGTGAGATTTTTGCAGCTTGCACCTCAAAGATCCCTAGCTTCTCCATTACAGAGAGGGGCATGAGGTTTACACTTGACCCTAAGTCACACAGAGCCTTCTTGAAGGTCATGGTGCCTATGGTACAAGGTATTGAAAACTTCCCAGGATCTTGTCTCTTTTGAGGTAATTTCTGCCTAGACAAGTCATCCAGTTCTTTGGTGAGCAAAGGAGGTTCATTCTCCCAAGTCTCATTTCCAAATAACTTGTCATTTAGTTTCATGATTGCTCCAAGGTATTTAGCAACTTGCTCTTCAGTGACATACTCATCCTCTTCAGAGGAAGAATACTCATCAGAGCTCATGAATGGCAGAAGTAAGTCCAATGGAATCTCTATGGTCTCATTTTGAGCCTCAGATTCCCATGGTTCCTCGTTGGGGAACTCAGTGGAGGTCAGTGCATGCCCATTGAGGTCTTCCTCAGTGGCGTTCACTTCCTCTTCTTCCTCCCAAAATTTGGCCATGTTGATGGCCTTGCACTCTCCTTTTGGATTTTCTTCTGTACTGCTTGGGAGAGTACTAGGAGGGAGTTCAGTAACTTTCTTGCTCAGCTGCCCCACTTGTGCCTCCAAATTCCTAATGGAGGACCTTGTTTCAGTCATGAAATTTTGAGTGGTTTTGATTAGATCAGAGACCATGGTTGCTAAGTCAGAGGGGTTCTGCTTAGAATTCTCTGTCTGTTGCTGAGAAGATGATGGAAAAGGTTTGCCATTGCTAAACCTATTTCTTCCACCATTATTGTTGTTGAAACCTTGTTGAGGTCTCTCTTGATTCTTCCATGAGAAATTTGGGTGATTTCTCCATGAAGAATTATAGGTGTTTCCATAGGGTTCTCCTAGGTAATTCACCTCTTCCATTGAAGGGTTCTCAGGATCATAGGCTTCTTCTTCAGATGAAGCATCCTTAGTACTGCTTGGTGCATTTTGCATTCCAGACAGACTTTGAGAAATCAAATTGACTTGTTGAGTCAATATCTTGTTCTGAGCCAATATGGCATTCAGAGTATCAATCTCAAGAACTCCTTTCTTCTGATTAGTCCCATTGTTCACAGGATTCCTTTCAGAAGTGTACATGAATTGGTTATTTGCAACCATTTCAATAAGCTCTTGAGCTTCTGTAGGCGTCTTCTTCAAATGAAGAGATCCTCCAGCAGAGCTATCCAAAGACATCTTGGATAGTTCAGAGAGACCATCATAGAAAATACCTATGATGCTCCATTCAGAAAGCATGTCAGAGGGACATTTTCTGATTAATTGTTTGTATCTTTCCCAAGCTTCATAGAGGGATTCTCCATCCTTTTGTCTGAAGGTTTGGACTTCCACTCTAAGCTTACTCAATTTTTGAGGTGGAAAGAACTTTGCCAAGAAGGCATTGACTAGCTTTTCCCAAGAGTCCAGGCTTTCTTTAGGTTGAGAGTCCAACCATGTTCTAGCTCTGTCTCTTACAGCAAAAGGGAATAGCATAAGTCTGTAGACCTCAGGGTCAACCCCATTAGTCTTGACTGTGTCACAGATTTGCAAGAACTCAGCTAAGAACTGATGAGGATCTTCCAATGGAAGTCCATGGAACTTGCAATTCTGTTTCATTAGAGAAACTAATTAAGGCTTAAGCTCAAAGTTGTTTGCTCTAATGGCAGGGATAGAGATGCTTCTCCCATAGAAGTCGGGAGTAGGTGCAGTAAAGTCACCCAGCACCTTCCTTGCATTGTTGGCATTGTTGTTTTCGGCTGCCATGTGTTCTTCTTCTTTGAAGAATTCGGTCAGGTCCTCTAAAGAGAGTTGTGCTTTGGCTTCTCTTAGCTTTCTCTTCAAGGTCCTTTCAGGTTCAGGATCTGCCTCAACAAGAATACCTTTGTCTTTGTTCCTGCTCATAAGAAAGAGAAGAGAACAAGAAAATGTGGAATCCTCTATGTCACAGTATAGAGATTCCTTTAATTGTCAGAGGAAAAGAAGAGTAGAAGACAGAAGTAGAAAATTCGAACTTATCAGAAAAAGATGGAGTTCGAATTTTGCATTAAGGGATAGTGTTAGTCCATAAATAGAAGGATGTGAGAAGAAGGGAAGTGATTTTCGAAAATTAAGTGGAAGATTTTGAAAACATTTTTGAAAAACACTTAATTGATTTTCGAAAATAAGAGTGGAAAAGAAATCAAGTAATTTTTGAAAAAGATTTTGAAATTAGAAATAAAAAAGATTTGATTGAAAACTATTTTGAAAAAGATGTGATTAAAAAGATTTGATTTTTTTAAAAATTAATGACTTGCCTAACAAGAAAAGATATGATTCAAACATTAAACCTTTCTCAACAGAAAAGGCAACACACTTAAAATGTTCAATCAAATCATTAATTGTTAGTAAGTATCTTTGAAAAAGGAAAGAAATTGATTTTGAAAACATTTGATTGAAAAGATATGATTTGAAAAAGATTTGATTTTGAAAAACTTTGAAAACTTGAAAAAAATTTGATTTTGAAAACAAAATCCTCCCCCTTGTGCCATCCTGGCGTTAAACGCCCAGAATGGTGCACATTCTGGCGTTTAACGCCCAAACTACTACCCTTTTGGGCGTTAAACGCCCAGCCAGGCACCCTGGCTGGCGTTTAAACGCCAGTCTGTCTTCTTCACTGGGCATTTTTGAATGCCCAGCTTTTTCTGTGTGATTCCTCTGCAGTATGTTCTGAATCTTCAATTCTCTGTATTATTGACTTAAAAAGACACAAATTAAAAATATTTTTGGATTTTTAATAATAAGGAATAATCAAAATGCAACTAAAATCAAATAATAATGCATGCAAGACACCAAACTTAGCAGTTTGTATACCATTGACACTAACAAAATGAGAATGCAACACTCAAGTCAATAGAATTCAAAGATCAAAACAAGGAAATCATCAAGAACAACTTGAAGATCAATGAGGACACATGCATGAATGCAACAAGAACAGAAACATGCAATTGACACTAAACTTAAGATGAGACTCTAGACTCAAACAAAAAATATTTTTGGATTTTATGATTCTGTAAATTTTTTTTTTTTTTGGGTTTTTCGAAAATTAAGTGAAAAGGAAAATAAAGGTATCAAAATTCTTAATGAGAATTCCAGGAATCATGCAATGTTAGTCTAAAGCTTTAGTCTAAAGGAATTAGACATGGC
This sequence comes from Arachis stenosperma, assembly GCF_014773155.1. NCBI lineage: Eukaryota > Viridiplantae > Streptophyta > Magnoliopsida > Fabales > Fabaceae > Arachis > Arachis stenosperma. The sequence continues at coordinate 95,314,197 of NC_080380.1, read as the reverse complement.
CGGCCAAGCTTCAGCAGGACATTGCATTCAAGAGCTAAATTGATGAGAATCAATCAGCTTTGGTGATGATAAGAACATCACCTTGAAACACTAGAATTCATTCTTAAGAACTCTGAAGAAAAATACCTAATCTAAGCAACAAGATGAACCGTCAGTTGTCCATACACAAACAATCCCCGGCAACGGCGCCAAAAACTTGGTGCGCGAAATTGTGAACAATACTTTTCACAACTCTCATAATCCCCGGTCATGAACTCCAAAAACTTGGTAGCTCAATTCCATGGCATTACACAACTTCGCACAACTAACCAGCAAGTGCACTGGGTCGTCCAAGTAATACCTTACATGAGTAAGGGTCGATCCCACGGAGATTGTTGGTATGAAGCAAGCTATGGTCATCTTGTAAATCTTAGTCAGGCAGACTCAAATGGATATGGTGATGAACGAAAATAATATAAAAGATAAAGATAGAGATACTTATGTAATTCATTGGTAGGAACTTCAGATAAGCGCATGAAGATGCCTTCCCTTCCGTCTCTCTGCTTTCCTACTGTCTTCATCCAATCCCTCTTACTCCTTTCCATGGCAAGCTCGTGTAGGGTTTCACCGTTGTCAATGGCTACCTCCCATCCTCTCAGTGAAAATGATTGCATATGCTCTGTCACAGCACGCGGAATTCAGCTGTCGGTTCTCGGTCAGGCCGGAATAATATCCATCGATACTTTTGCGTCTGTCACTAACGCCCCGCCTGCTAGGAGTTTGAAGCACGTCACAGTCATTCAGTCATTGAATCCTACTCAGAATACCACAGACAAGGTTAGACCTTCCGGATTCTCTTGAATGCCGCCATCAGTTCTTGCCTATACCACGAAGATTCCGGTTAAAGAATCCAAGAGATAAACATTAGAGCCTCGTTTGCTTGTAGAACAAGAGTGGTTGTCAGTCACTTTGTTCATGAGTGAGAATGATGATGAGCGTCACATAATCATCACATTCATCATGTTCTTGGGTGCAAATGAATATCTTGGACAAAGAACAAGCGGAATTGAATAGAAGAACAATAGTAATTGCATTAATACTCGAGGTACAGCAGAGCTCCACACCTTAATCTATGGTGTGTAGAAACTCCACCATTGAAAATACATAAGAACAACAGTGATCATTGGTTTCGGCCCCAGAGAGGGAACCAGAAGAACCAAGATGAAAATACAATAGTAAAAGGTCCTATTTATAGGAAACTAGTAGCCTAGGGTGTACAGAGATGAATAAATGACATAAAAATCCACTTCTGGGCCCACTTGGTGTGTGCTTGGGCTGAGTAATGAAGCATTTTCGTGCAGAGACTCTTCTTGGAGTTAAACGCCAGCTTTTATGCCAGTTTGGGCGTTTAACTCCCATTTTGGTGCCAGTTCCAGCGTTTAACGCTGGGATTTCTTGAGGTGACTTTGAACGCCGGTTTGGGCCATCAAATCTTGGGCAAAGTATGAACTATCATATATTGCTGGAAAGCCCAGGATGTCTACTTTCCAACGCCGTTGAGAGCGCGCCAATTGGGCTTCTGTAGCTCTAGAAAATCCACTTCGAGTGCAGGGAGGTCAGAATCCAACAGCATCTGCAGTCCTTTTCAGTCTCTGAATCAGATTTTTGCTCAGATCCCTCAATTTCAGCCAGAAAATACCTGAAATCACAGAAAAACACACAAACTCATAGTAAAGTCCAGAAAAGTGAATTTTAACTAAAAACTAATAAAAATATACTAAAAACTAAACCAAATATACTAAAAACATACTAAAAACAATGCCAAAAAGCGTACAAATTATCCGCTCATCATCGTCCAAGTAATACCTTACGTGAGTAAGGGTCAATCCCACGGAGATTGCCGGCTTGAAGCAAGCTATGGTTATCTTATTATTCTTAGTCAGGATACCAATAGGGTTCTTTAGTTTCAGTTGTAAAAAGTGAAAGAGCATGAAATGAGTATTTGTTACGTAGTAATGGAGAATGTGTTGGAGTTTTGGAGATGCTTTGTCTTCTGAATCTTTGCTTTCTCCCTGTCCTCTTTTTCACGCACGCAAGGTTCCTCCTATGGCGAGCTGTGTGTTGGTGGATCACCGTTGTCAATGGCTACCATCCGTCCTCTCAGTGAAAATGGTCTAGGTGCGCTGTCACCGCACGGCTAATCATCTGTCAGTTCTCACTCATGCTGGAATAGGATCTATTGATCCTTTTGCGTCTGTCACTATGCCCAACCCTTGTGAGTTTGAAGCTCGTCACAGTCATTCAATCCCTGAATCCTACTCGGAATACCACAGACAAGGTTTAGACTTTCCGGATTCTCAAGAATGCTGCCAATGGATTCTAACTTATACCACGAAGATTCTGATTAAAGAATCCAAGAGATACTCATTCAATCGAAGGTAGAACGGAGGTGGTTGTCAGGCACGCGCTCATAGATTGAGAATAGTGATGAGTGTCACGGATTATCACATTCATCATAGTGAAGTGCGAATGAACATCTTAGAGAGAAACAAGCGTGTTTGAATAGAAAACAGAAATAATTGCATTAATTCATCGAGACGCTGTAGAGCTCCTCACCCCCCAACAATGGAGTTTAGAGACTCATGCCGTCAGAAAGTACAAAGTTCAGATCTAAAATATCATGATGTACAAAATAAATCTCTAAAAGTTATTTAAATACTAAACTAGTAACCTGGGTTTACAGAAAATGAATAAACTAAGATAGGTAGTGCAGAAATCCACTTATGGGGCCCACTTGGTGTGTGCTGGGGCTGAGACTTGAGCTTTTCATGTGCCTGGGCTGTTTCTAGAGTTAAACGTCAGGTTGTAACCTGTTTTGGGCATTTAACTCCAATTTGCAACCTGTTTCTGGCGTTTAACGCCAGAATGGAACATGGAACTGGCGTTAAATGCCAGTTTACGTCGTTTATCTTCGAGCAAAGTATGGATGTCTACTTTCTAACCCAATTGAGAGCGCACCAATTGGACTCCTTTAGCTCCAAAAAATCCATTCCGAGTGCAGAGAGGTCAGAATTCAACAGCATCAGCAGTTCTTTTTCAGCCTGAATCAGATTTTTGCTCAGCTCCCTCAATTTCAGTCAGAAAATACCTAAAATCACAGAAAAATACACAAACTCATAGTAAAGTCCAGAAATATGAATTTTGCATAAAAACTAATAAAAATATACTAAAAACTAACTAAAACATACTGAAAACTACATGAAATTACCCCCAAAAAGCGTATAAAATATCCGCTCATCACAACACCAAACTTAAACTGTTGCTTTTTCCCAAGCAACTAGATAAATAAAATAGGATAAAAAGAAATCAAGAAGCAATAATATCTCAGAGTTTTAAGTGAAGCTCAGATTCTAATTAGATGAGCGGGACTAGTAGCTTTTTTACTTCCAAACAGTTTTGGCATCTCACTTTATCCTTTGAAATTCAAAATGATTGGCATCCATAGGAACTCAAAATTCAGATAGTATTATTGATTCTCCTAGTTTAGTATGTTGATTCTTGAACACAGCTACTTTATGAGTCCTGGCCGTGGCCTTAAGCACTTTGTTTTCCAGTATTACCACCGGATACATAAATGCCACAAACACATAACTGGGTGAACCTTTTCAGATTGTGACTTAGCTTTGCTAAAGTCCCCAATTAGAGGTGTCCAGAGTTCTTAAGCACACTCTTTTGCTTTGGATCATGACTTTAACCACTCAGTCTCAACCTTTTTACCTGGACCTTCATGACACAAGCACATGGTTAGGGACAGCTTGATTTAGCCGCTTAGGCTAGGATTTTATTCCTTTAGGCCCTCCTTTCCATTGATGCTCAAAGCCTTGGATTATTTTTGCCCTTGCCTTTTGGTTTAAAGAGCTATTGGCTTTTTCTACTGCTCCTTCTTTTTTTTTCACTGCTTTTTCTTGCTTCAAGAATCAATTTCATGATTTTTCATATCATCAATAACATTTCTCTTGTTCATCATTCTTTTTCTTGCTTCAAGAATCAATTTCATGATTTTTCAGATCATCAATAACATTTCTCTTGTTCATCATTCTTTCAAGAGCCAACAATTTTAACATTCATAAAATTCAATATCAAAAGTATGCATTGTTCAGGCATTCATTCAGAAGACAAAAAGTATTGCCACCACATATAAATAATTAGAATTTTTCTTATTAAAAACTCAAAAAATATTGCCTCTTTATTCTAAAAATTTGCTATTTTATTCATGTTTGATGATGATGAGAAAAATAAATTATAGCTTAATTGGAGATAAAATCAAAATAGAGATACTAATTACTACTACTCATATATAACTTCTAAGGTAAATTCCTAATAAGAACAACTATCACAGAGTTAAGGCTAAGATTAGGACTCAACAACCTTTATTTTGGGAAGTGGATGCTCCTTTAATCTGTGGAGTGCTTGGCCCTTCAAGAGATAGCTTCTGACGCTTCAGTTGCTTTAGTTCACGCCTTTGCTCTTCTTGTTCCCTAAGCAGTTTGCAAAGCATGCTACTTTGATTTTGCTGTTCTTCCTTTAGTTGGTCCATAGCTTCTTGCAACTTGGTGACAGATGCTTCAAGACGCTCCTGGTATTCAATTTGAGAGATTTCTGGGAGGAACTCCTGTGCTTTCTTCTTGATGGGGCCGTCCTGCACTTGTTGTCCTTCCATTGATTTTTTGGTGATTGGTTGCTCAACTGATATATACTCATTTACTCCCATCTTTACCCCAGCATCTTTACATAGCATATAGATTAAGCTTGGATAAGCTAATTTGGCATTTTTGGAGTTCTTGTTTGCAATTGTGTAAAGTTCACAAGAAATCAGCTGATGAACTTCCACTTCTTTTCCCAACATAATGCAATGGATCATTACTGCTCTTTTGATGGTGACTTCAGAGCGGTTGCTAATGGGTAGTATAGAACACCCAATGAAGTCCAACCAGCCTCTGGCGACTGGTTTGAGATCTTCTCTCTTGAGTTGGTTTGGGACACCCTTTGTGTTGGTTGTCCACTTGGTTCCAGGGAGGCATATGTCCTCTAGAATTTCGTCCAAGCTCTTATTTGTTCTCATCATTCTCCTATTAAAGGAGTCTGGGTCATCTTGTAGTTGAGGCAGCTTGAAGATCTCTCTTATTTTGTCAGGGTGGAGGTGAACAATCTTCCCTCTGAACAGAGTTCGATAGTCATAGAAGGCGGTTCCAGCTATTCTCTGCCTGTCTGTTTGCCACAGATTAGAATAGAATTCCTGAACCATGTTTCTTCCCACCTTTATTTCAGGATTAGCTAGGATTTTCCAACTCCTGTTTCGAATTTGCTCTTGGATCTCCGGATATTCATCTTCTTTCAGATCGAATTTAACTTCTGGGATCACTGACCTTAGACCCATTATGTTGTAGTAATGGTCTGAATGTTCTTTGGTTAAGAACTTCCCTTGATTCCAAAGTGGTTTTGGAATATTCTCTTTCTTGCCTCTTGGAATGGTTTGTTTTTCCTTAGGAGCCATGATCTTAGTGGGTATTGGTTTAGTGATCACGGATAAACACACCAAACTTAGAGGTTTGCTTGTCCTCAAGCAAAAGAAAGGAAAGGAGAGGGATAGATGGAGAGCCAAGTTCGAATTGTGGAGGAGAGGAGGGAGCTGAATGTGGATTTAAAGGGAAGGGGTGGTGTGTTTTTGAAAATTTTGAAGAAGATATGATAGAAGATATGATTTGTAAAAGATAAGTATGATAGGAAAAAGGTGCACTCTTAAAATTTAAAAGATATGAAAGATATTTGAAAAAGATAAATCTGAATTTTGAAGAGAATATATGATGAGTTTAAAAAAATTGAGAAGAATTTAAAAAGATTTAAAAAGAATTCAAAAAGATAATTTTTTTTTAAAAAAAAGATTTGAAAAGAAGTTGAAGAGGATTTGAAAAAGATTTATGTTTAGAATTAAGATACATTTGATATCTTTGAAAAAGGATTTGAAAAATTAGGATTTGTAATGTGTTTATGCAAGAAATTATGGATGGAAACTTGAAAATTTGAAAAAAATTAAGTTGGGAACAAAAACTTCCTCCCTTCCACAATCCTGGCGTTAAATACCCAACTGCTGTATGTTTTGGGCGTTTAACGCCGAGTTGGTGCTTGGTTTGGGCGTTTTAATTAGTTTTTAGTAGAATATTATTAGTTTTTAGGAAAAAAATTATATTTTTGGACTTTACTATGAGTTTGTATGTTTTTCTATGATTTCAGGTATTTTCTGGCTGAAATTGAGGGAGCTGAGCAAAAATCTGAGTTAGGCTGAAAAAGGACTGCTGATGCTGCTGGATTCTGACCTCTCTGCACTCGAAATGGATTTTCTGGAGCTACAAGAGTCCAATTGGGGCACTCTCAACGGCGTTGGAAAGTAGACATCCAGGGATTTCCAGAAATATATAATAGTCCATACTTTGCGCAAAGATAAATGACGTAAACTGGCGTTCAACTCCAGTATCATGCTGCTGTCTGGCGTCCAGTGCCAGAAACAGGTTACAAGCTGGAGTTCAACGCCAGAAACAGGTTACAACCTGGCGTTGAACGCGCAAAACAGCCCCAGGCACGTGAGAAGCTTAAGTCTCAGCCCCAGCACACACCAAGTGGGCCCCAGAAGTGGATTTCTGCACTATCTATCATAGTTTACTCATTTTCTGTAAACCTAGGTTACTAGTTTACTATTTAAACAACTTTTAGAGATTTACTTTGCATCTCATGACATTTTCAGATCTGAATTACATACTTTTTGACGGCATGAGTCTCTAAACTCCATTGTTGGGGGTGAGGAGCTCTGCAGCGTCTCAATGAATTAATGCAATTGTTTCTATTTCTCCATTCAAACGTGTGTGTGTTCCGATCTAAGATGTTCATTCGCGCTTAATTGTGAAGGAGGTGATGATCCGTGACACTCATCACCTTCCTCAATCCATGAACGTGTGCCTGACAAACACCTCCGTTCTACATCAGATTGAATGATCATCTCTTAGCTTCCTTAATCAGAATCTTCGTGGTATAAGCTAGAACTGATGGCGGCCACTCTTGAGGATCCGGAAAGTCTAAACCTTGTCTGTGGTATTCCGAGTAGGATTCAAGGATTGAATGGCTGTGACGAGCTTCAAACTCGCGACTGCTGGGCGTGATGACAAACGCAAAAGGATCAATGGATCCTATTCTAACATGATCAAGAACCAACAGCTGATTAGCCGTGCTGTGACAGAGCATCTGGACCGTTTTCACTGAGAGGATGGGAAGTAGCCACTGACAATGGTGACACCCTACATACAGCTTGCCATGGATGGAACTTTACAAACAATTGAGTTGAATATTACATTGCAGGAATTCAGAGGACAAAGCATCTCCAAAACTCCAACATATTCTCCATCAATAAAGTAACAATTACTTATTCCAAACACTTTTACTTCTTACAATTAAATCCAAATAACCTTATTGGCATCCTGACTAAGATTAATAAAATAAACATAGCTTGCTTCAAACCAATAATCTCCGTGGGATCGACCCTTACTCACGTAAGGTACTACTTGGACGACCCAGTGCACTTGCTGGTTAGCTGTGCGAAATTGTCAAGAATTGTGATTTTCAATTTCGTGCACCAAGTTTTTGGCGCCGTTGCCGGGGATTATTCGAGTTTGAACAACTAAAGGTTTATTTTATTTCTTAGATTAGGAATAATTTATTTTTGTTACTATAGAGTCATTAAATTCTGATAGGATAATTTCTTTTCCAAAAAAAAATTTCAAAAATATTATTTTTCTTTATCAATTTTTAATTTTTTTCGTGAGTTTAGTGTCTTGTTCTAAGTTTGGTGTCAATTGCATATTTTATATTTTTCTTTAAATTTTTGAACTTGTGTTCTTTGTTCTTCATTGTTCTTCAAGTTGTTCTTGTTTATTTTTCTTGTTTGATCTTGAGCTTTTCTTGTTTTGTGTCTTTTCTTGTTTTTCTTGTGCTTTTTCAAAATATTAACTTTCAAAAATTATACTTTTATCCATAAAAATAATACATCTTTAAAATACGTTACATTGTTTGCTCAGTTGGTTATAGCGTTGGGCATCTTCTTTTTAAAATCTTTTTTTTAAAAAATAATTTTTCTTAATTTAATCTTGTGCCAAACTTTAAGTTTGGTGTTTTCTTGTTGATCTTTCTTTAATTTTCGAAAATTTATCTTGGTTTTCTAAAAATTTTAAGTTTGGTGTTCTTTCTTTTGTTCTTGGTGTTCTTGTGAATCTTCAAGGTGTTCTTGAGTCTTTCTTGTGTTTTGATCTTAAAATTTTTAAGTTTGGTGTTCCTTGGTGTTTTCCCTCCAAAATTTTTGAAAATAAGGAGCATTAGATCTAAAAATTTTAAGTCTTGTGTCTTTTGTGTGTTTTTTCTCTTTCATCATAAAATTCAAAATTCAAAAAAAAATTTATATCTTTTCTAACTAATTTTAAACTATAACTTCGAAATTTTTTATATAAAAATTTCAAATTTCAATTTCAATTTCAAAATTTTTTCGAAAATCTTTACAAAATATTTTTAATTTTTTTTATTTTATTTATTTCGTTTTTATTTATTCCATTTTTATTTTATTTTTATTAAATAAATAATATCAACATACATATCATCTCCCTTGTTCCATCATGGAATTAAGTGGAAATGAATAGTCCAGGAGGACTCTGGGTCATATGCTAACCCCACTACTGCTTCATATGGGAGTAGTATCTGTATACCCTCCATTGGAGTTAGTAGCTTTGAGTTGAATCCTCAGCTCATTATCATGGTGCAGCAAAACTGCCAGTATTTCGGTCTTCCACAGGAAGAACCTACAGAGTTTCTGGCACAATTTTTACAAATTGCTGACACGGTACATGATAAGGAAGTAGATCAGGATGTCTACAGATTATTACTGTTCCCATTTGCTGTAAAAGATCAAGCTAAGAGATGGTTAAATAACCAGCCTAAGAACAACATAAAAACATGGAAACAGCTGTCAGAAAAATTCTTGAATCACTATTTCCCTCCAAAACGGATGACACAGCTAAGGCTAAGTATCCAAGGCTTCAAACAAGGAGATAATGAATCCCTTTATGATGCCTGGGAGAGATACAGAGAGATGCTAAGAAAATGCCCCTCTGAAATGTTTTCAGAGTGGGTGCAATTAGACATCTTCTACTATGGGCTTACAGAAAAAGCTCAGATTTCTCTAGACCACTCAGCTGGTGGATCTATACATATGAGAAAAACAATTGAAGAAGCTCAAGAGCTTATTGATACAGTTGCCAGAAATCAGCATTTGTACCTAAGCAGTGAATCTTCTATGAAAGAAGAAGCTAAAACAGTAACTGCTGAACTCAGTCCTGTAGATCAGGCTAATGAATTCAATCAGCAATTAGACTTTCTAACTCAGCAGCTAGCCGAATTCAAAGAAATACTACAGGAAACAAGAATGGCTAACAGGAATATGGAAGTACAGTTAAAGCAAACAGAAAAGCAACTGTCAAAATAAATAGCAGAAGAATGCCAAGCAGTTCAATTAAGAAGTGGGAAAACATTAAATACTTCACTTCAAAGAAGTAGGAAGCCAAGAAATGAACAAATAGCTACTCAAAATCCCTCTGAGGACAATCAGAGCCCATAGAGGAATAATGCTGGCGCTGAACGCCCAGACCATGCTCATTCCTGGCGTTCAACGCCAAAAACAAGCATGAATCCGGCGTTGAACACCCAAAGGGAGCACAGTTCTGGCGTTCAGACGCCAGTAACAGATAAGGAGTTGGCGTCTAACGCCACTCCAGCTCCCACCCCTGGCATTCAAACACCAGTGGGGGATCAGTCACATACAAGTGCTGATAACAACCCTTCTAAAAAAGCTTCCCAATCCACATCTGTAGGCAATAAACCTGCAGCAACTAAGGTTGAGGAATACAAAGCCAAAATGCCTTATCCTCAAAAACTCCGCCAAGCGGAACAGGATAAGCAATTTGCTCGCTTTGCAGACTATCTCAGGACTCTTGAAATAAAGATTCCGTTTGCAGAAGCACTTGAGCAAATACCCTCTTATGCTAAGTTCATGAAAGAGATCTTAAGTCATAAGAAGGATTGGAAGGAAACTGAAAAAGTTTACCTCACTGAAGAATGCAGTACAGTCATTCTGAAAAGCTTACCTGAGAAGCTTAAAGATCCTGGGAGCTTTATGATACCATGCACATTAGAGGGTAATTGTACCAAGCAAGCTCTATGTGACCTTGGGGCAAGTATCAACCTAATACCTGCATCTATTATCACAAAGCTCGGTTTGACTGAAGAAGTCAAACCAACCCGGATATGTCTTCAACTTGCTGATGGCTCCATTAAATACCCATCAGGCGTGATTGAAGACATGATTGTCAAGGTTGGGCCATTTACTTTTCCTACTGACTTTGTGGTGCTGGAAATGGAGGAGCACAAGAGTGTAACTCTCATTCTAGGAAGACCTTTCCTAGCAACTGGCCGAACCCTCATTGACGTCCAAAAAGGGGGAAGTAACCTTGAGAGTCAATGAGGAGGAGTTCAAGTTGAATGTTGTCAAAGCCATGCAACATCCAGACACCCCAAATGACTGCATGAGTGTTGATATTATTGACTCTCTGGTAAGAGAGGTCAATATGGCTGAGAGTCTCGAATCAGAGCTAGAGGACATCTTTAAAGATGTTCAGCCTGATTTGGAGGAATCAGAGAGAATAGAACCTCTGAAAATCCCTCAAGAAGAGGAGAAACCTCCTAAACCCGAGCTCAAACCATTACCACCATCCCTAAAATATGCATTCCTGGGAGAAGGTGATACCTTTCCTGTAATCATAAGCTCTACCTTAGAGCCACAGGAAGAGGAAGCACTAATTCAAGTGCTAAGGACACACAAGACAGCTCTTGGGTGGTCCATCAGTGATCTCAAGGGCATTAGCCCAGCCAGATGCATGCACAAGATCTTACTGGAGGATGACGCCAAGCCAGTGGTTCAACCACAAAGGCGGCTGAATCCAGCCATGAAGGAGGTGATGCAGAAAGAGGTCACCAAGTTACTAGAGGCTGGGATTATTTATCTTATTTCTGATAGCCCCTGGGTAAGCCCTGTCCAAGTCGTCCCTAAGAAAGGTGGCATGACAGTGGTTCATAATGAAAAAAATGAACTGGTTCCTACAAGAACAGTTACTGGGTGGCGTATGTGTATTGATTATAGAAGGCTCAATACAGCTACCAGAAAGGATCATTTTCCTTTACCATTCATAGACCAGATGCTAGAAAGACTGGTAGGTCATGAATACTACTGCTTCCTGGATGGATATTCAGGTTATAATCAAATTACAGTAGATCCAAAAGATCAAGAGAAAATAGCATTCACATGTCCATCTGGAGTATTTGCATACAGAAGGATGCCATTTGGCCTGTGCAATGCACCTGCAACCTTTCAGAGGTGCATGCTCTCAATTTTCTCTGATATGGTGGAAAAATTCCTAGAAGTCTTCATAGATGACTTTTCAGTATTTGGAGACTCATTCAGGTCCTGTCTTGACCATCTAGCACTTGTTCTAAAGAGATGCCAAGAGACTAACCTGGTTTTAAACTGGGAAAAATGTCACTTTATGGTGACTGAAGGAATTGTCCTACGGCACAAAATCTCGAACAAGGGAATAGAGGTGGATCAAGCTAAGGTAGAGGTAATTGAAAAATTACCACCACCTGCCAATGTTAAGGCAATCAGAAGCTTTCTGGAGCATGCAAAATTCTATAGGAGGTTTATAAAGGATTTTTCAAAAATTGCCAAACCTCTGAGCAACCTGCTAGCTGCTGACACGCCATTTGTCTTTGATAAGGAGTGTCTGCAGGTATTTGAGACTCTGAAAGCTAAATTGGTCACAGCACCAATCATCTCTGCACCAAACTGGACACTGCCATTTGAACTAATGTGTGATGTCAGTGACCATGCCATTGGCGCAGTGTTGGGACAAATGCATGACAAGCTTCTGCACGTCATTTACTATGCCAGCCATGTTCTAAATGACGCACAGAAGAATTACACAACCACAGAAAAAGAGCTACTTGCAGTGGTTTACGCCATTGACAAATTCAGATCCTATTTAGTAGGATCAAAAGTGATTGTGTACACTGATCATGCCGCTCTTAAATATCTACTCACAAAGCAGGATTCAAAACCCAGACTTATAAGATGGGTGTTGCTTCTGCAAGAGTTTGATATAGAAATAAGAGACAGAAAAGGGACAGAGAATCAGGTAGCAGATCACCTGTCCCGAATAGAACCAGTAGAAGGGGCGTCCCTCCTCTTACTGAGATCTCTGAAACCTTTCCGGATGAGCAACTATTTGCCAACCAGGAAGTGCCATGGTTTGCAGATATTGCAAACTACAAGGCAATGAGGTTCATACCCAAAGAGTACAGTAGGCAGCAATCAAAGAAATTGATCACAGATGCAAAGTACTATCTTTGGGATGAACCATATCTCTTCAAGAGATGTGCAGACGGAGTAATCCGTAGATGTGTGCCTAAGGAAGAAGCGCAGAAGATCCTATGGCACTGCCATGGATCACAGTATGGAGGACATTTTGGAAGTGAGCGAACAGCCACAAGAGTCCTCCAATGTGGCTTCTACTGGCCTATTATCTATAAAGATTCCCGAGTGTTTGTACTTAATTGTGACAGTTGCCAAAGATCTGGCAATCTATCTCACAGTTATGCCATGCCTCAACAAGGAATCTTGGAGATTGAGTTGTTTGATGTATGGGGTATTGACTTCATGGGACCTTTCCCACCATCATACTCAAACACTTATATTCTGGTGGCAGTGGATTATGTATCCAAATGGGTGGAGGCTATTGCAACACCCACTAATGACACTAAAACAGTGTTAAAATTCCTCCAGAAACACATCTTCAGCAGATTTGGTACCCCTAGAGTATTAATCAGTGATGGGGGCACTCATTTCTGCAATAAACAGCTTTACTCTGCTTTGGTTCGTTATGGAGTTAGCCACAGGGTAGCTACTCCATATCTCCCACAGACTAATGGGCAAGCTGAAGTCTCAAATAGAGAACTCAAAAGAATCTTGGAACGGACTGTAATTAACCGTAGAAGGGATTGGGCAAGAAGCTTGGATGATGCTCTGTGGGCATACAGAACAACATTGAAGACCCCTATAGGGACCTCTCCATACCAGCTTGTGTATGGAAAGGCATGTCACTTGCCAGTGGAACTGGAACACAAGGCCTACTGGGCAACCAGATTCCTGAACCTTGATGCCAAGTTAGCTGGAGAAAAACGATTGCTCCAGTTAAATGAGCTAGAGGAATTTAGACTCAATGCTTTCGAGAATGCAAAAATTTACAAAGAGAAAGCGAAAAGATGGCATGATAAGAAATTGTCATCCAGAGCCTTTGAGTCGGGGTAGAAAGTTCTGCTATTTAATTCTAGGCTCAAATTATTCCCCGGGAAATTAAAATTCCGGTGGAGAGGTCCATATGTGATTACAAGTGTATCACCATATGGATACGTAGAGCTTCAGGATAATGAATCTAACAAAAAGTTCATTGTTAATGGACAGAGAGTTAAACATTATCTTGAAAGCAATTTTGAGCAAGAATGCTCAAAACTGAGACTTGATTAAAAGCTCAGTAATAGTCCAGCTAACGACATTAAAGAAGCGCTTGCTGGGAGGCAACCCAGCCATTCACAAAATTTAATTTTATTTGTTTTTGCTAACTAATTGATTTTTACAGGTATATGTCAAAGTATCTTCAAAAGGTAAAATAGCAATTGATTGAATTCACAGAGTTACAGGGAAATTTGGAAGCTCACTGGCGTGAAAAAGCCAGTAAGAAACGTTTTGGGCGTTGAACGCCCAAAAGAAGCACCCACTGGGCGTTCAACGCCAGTAAGGGTAGCCATCTGGGCGTTAAACGCCAGAAAGGAGCATCTTCTGGGCGTTGAACGCCAGAAAGAAGCACCTTCTGGGCGTTTAACGCCAGATTGACAGCGTCCTGGGCGTTCAGAAAAACGCCCAGTGACAAAGGACTTCCTGGCGTTCAACGCCAGAAAGAAGCAACAGCTGGGTGTTGAACACCCAGGAGAAGCAGCAATTGGGCGTTAAACGCCCAAAACATGCAGCGTTTGGGCGTTTAATGCCAGAATGGTGGGGAGGAGGTAAAATTCGTTTTTCTTCAAAAAAATTTTCTAATTTTTATGTTTCAATTAATGATTTCTTGCATAAACATGTTTCCAAATACCATCCTTCAATTTCAAAAATTTTAATCCTAATTTCTAAAATCCCTAATTTTTGAAATCCCTTTTGCAAAGATTTTACATGCATCTTAATCCATAAAGACAGATGATTTTCAATCCAATCCAACTCTTTTTCCAATATCTTTTCAAACTTAATTATCTTTTAAAATCTTTTTCAAATTATAAATTTCAAATTTATTTTTAAATATCATTCATATCTTTTTAAATTATATCCTTTTCTTGTCATATTTATCTTTTATAAATCATATCTTTTATCTTATATCTCTTTCTTATTTTCGAAAACCCACCCCCTCCCTTTATATCCACTTTCGGCGCCCCTCTCATCATCCACCATTCCACACTTGCTCTCCTCCTATTCCTCTTCTCTCATTTCTTTTGCTTAAGGACAAGCAAACCTCTAAGTTTGGTGTGCTTATCCGTGATCACAAAAACATACTCACTTTGATCATGGCCCCTAAAGGAAAATAACCCAACCCAAGAGGCAAGAAAGAGAATATTCCAAAGCCACTTTAGAATCAAGGGAAGTTCTTAACTAAAGAACATTCAGACCATTACTACAAAATAATGGGTCTAAGATCAGTGATCCCGGAAGTCAAGTTCGATCTGAAAGAAGATGAATATCCGGAGATCCAAGAACAAATTCGAAACAGGAACTGGGAAATTCTAGCTAATCCTGAAACGAAAGTGGGAAGGAACATGGTTCAGTAGTTCTATGCTAATCTATGGCAGACAGACAGGCAAAGAATAATTGGAGCTGCCCTCTATGACCATCGGACCTTAGTCAGAGGAAAGATTGTTCATACCCATCCTGACAAAATCAGGGAGATCTTTAAGCTTCTTCAACTGAAAGATGACCCAGGCTCCTTTAATAGGAGAATGATGAGGGTAAATAAAGGCTTGGACAAGATTCTAGAGGATATATGCATCCCTGAACCCAGGTGGACCACCAGCACAACTGGCATCCCAAATCAACTCAAAAGAGAAGATCTCAAACCAGCAGCCAGAGGCTGGCTGGATTTCATTGGGCGTTCTATATTGCCCACCAGCAACCGTTCTGAAGTTATTATTAAAAGAGCAGTGATGATTCACTGCATCATGTTGGGAAAAGAAGTAGAAGTCCATCAACTGATCTCGTGTGAACTATACAAAATAGCAAACAGGAAATCCAAGGATGCCAGATTGGCCTATCCAAGCTTAATTTCTATGCTCTGCAGAGATGCCAGAGTGAAGATGGGAATAACAGAGTATATCTCAGTTGAGAGGCCAATCACTAGAATATCAATGGACAGACAACAGCTGCAAGATGATCCAATCAAGAGGATAGCACAAGAAGTCCTCCCAGAACTTTCTCAATTCGAATATTGGAAACATCTTGAGGCATCTATTTCCAAATTGCAAGAAGCCATGAACCAAATAAAGGAAGAACAGAACAATCAAAGTAGCATGCTTTGCAAACTACTTAAGGAACAAGAAGAGCAAGGGCGTGATTTAAGGGAGCTGAAGCGCCATAAATTAATCCTTGAAGGACCAAGCACCCCACAGATCGGAGGAACATCTACTTCTCAAAACACAGGTTGTTGAGTTCTAATTTTAGCTTTAACTCTGTGATAGTGTTATTATAGAAATTTACCTTAGGAGATATATAGAGTAGTAGTAGTAGTAGTAGTTAGCATATCTATTCTGGTTTTATTCCCAATTAAAGTTATAATTTATTTTTCTCATCATCATCAGACATGAATAAATAGTAGATTTTTAGAATAAAGAAGTAATTTATATTTTTCGAGTTCTTAATAATAAAAATTATAATTAATTATATGTGGTGGCAATATTTTTTGTTCTCTGAATGAATGCTTGAACAGTGCATATTTTATCCTGAATTTTACGAATATTGGCTCCTGAAAGAATGAGGAACACGAGAAATATTATTGATGATCTGAAAAATCATGAATTTGATTCTTGAAGCAAGAAAAAGCAGTGAAAAAAAAACAACAAAAAATTACAAGGAATCATTGGATTAAGAAAAGGATCCAAGGCTTTGAGCATCAGTGGATAGGATGGCCCAAGGAAATAGTTCCAGGCCTAAGCGGCTAAACCAAGCTGTCCCTAACCATGTGCTTGTGGCATGCAGGTCCAAGTGAAAAACTTGAGACTGAGTGGTTAAAGTCGTGATCCAAAGCAAAAAGAGTGTGCTTAAGAGCTCTGGACACCTCTAACTGGGGACTCTAGCAAAGCTGAGTCACAATCTGAAAAGGTTCACCCAGTCATGTGTCTGTGGCATTTGTGTATCCGGTGGTAATACTAGAAAACAAAGTGCTTAGGGCCACGGCCAAGACTCATAAAAGTAGCTGTGTTCAAGAATCAACATACTTAACTAGGAAAATCAATAATACTATCTGAATTCTGAGTTCCTATGGATGCCAATCATTCTGAATTTTAAAGGATAAAGTGAGATGCCAAAACTGTTTGGAAGCAAAAAGCTACTAGCCCCGCTCATCTAATTAGAATCTGAGCTTCACTTAAAACTCTGAGATATTATTGCTCCTTGATTTCTTTTTATCCTCTTTTATTCATCTAGTTGCTTGAGGACAAGCAACAGTTTAAGTTTGGTGTTGTGATGAGCGGATATTTTATACGCTTTTTGGGGGTAATTTCATGTAGATTTTAGCATGTTTTAATTAGTTTTTAGTAGAATATTATTAGTTTTTAGGCAAAAATCATATTTCTAGACTTTACTATGAGTTTGTGTGTTTTTCTGTGATTTCAGGTATTTTCTGGCTGAAATTGAGGGAGCTGAGCAAAAATCTGAGTTAGGCTGAAAAAGGACTGCTGATGCTGCTGGATTCTAACCTCCCTGCACTCGAAATAGATTTTATGGAGCTACAGGGGTCCAATTGACGCGCTCTTAATGGCGTTGGAAAGTAGACATCCAGGGCTTTCCAGCAATATATAATAGTCCATACTTTGCGCGAAGATAAATGACGTAAACTGGCGTTCAACGCCAGTATCATGCTGCTGTCTGGCGTCCAGCGCCAGAAACAGGTTACAAGCTGGAGTTCAACGCCAGAAACAGGTTACAACCTGGCGTTGAACGCCCAAAACAGCCCCAGGCACGTGAGAAGCTTAAGTCTCAGCTCCAGCACACACCAAGTGGGCCCCAGAAGTGGATTTCTGCACTATCTATCATAGTTTACTCATTTTCTGTAAACCTAGGTTACTAGTTTACTATTTAAACAACTTTTAGAGATTTACTTTGCATCTCATGACATTTTCAGATCTGAATTACATACTTTTTGACGGCATGAGTCTCTAAACTCCATTGTTGGGGGTGAGGATCTCTGTAGCGTCTCAATGAATTAATGCAATTGTTTCTATTTCTCCATTCAAACGTGTGTGTGTTCCGATCTAAGATGTTCATTCGCGCTTAATTGTGAAGGAGGTGATGATCCGTGACACTCATCACCTTCCTCAATCCATGAACGTGTGCCTGACAAACACCTCCGTTCTACATTAGATTGAATGATCATCTCTTAGCTTCCTTAATCAGAATCTTCGTGGTATAAGCTAGAACTGATGGCGGCCACTCTTGAGGATCCGGAAAGTCTAAACCTTGTCTGTGGTATTCCGAGTAGGATTCAAGGATTGAATGGCTGTGACGAGCTTCAAACTCACGACTGCTGGGCGTGATGACAAACGCAAAAGGATCAATGGATCCTATTCCAACATGATCGAGAACCAACAGCTGATTAGCCGTGCTGTGACAGAGCATCTGGACCGTTTTCACTGAGAGGATGGGAAGTAGCCACTGACAATGGTGACACCCTACATACAGCTTGCCATGGATGGAACTTTACAAACAATTGAGTTGAATATTACATTGTAGGAATTCAGAGGACAAAGCATCTCCAAAACTCCAACATATTCTCCATCAATAAAGTAACAATTACTTATTCCAAACACTTTTACTTCTTACAATTAAATCCAAATAACCTTATTGGCATCCTGACTAAGATTAATAAAATAAACATAGCTTGCTTCAAACCAATAATCTCCGTGGGATCGACCCTTACTCACGTAAGGTACTACTTGGACGACCCAGTGCACTTGCTGGTTAGCTGTGCGGAATTGTCAAGAATTGTGATTTTCAATTTCGTGCACCAGCTGTAAATATGGCGTTAAACGCCCAGAAGGTGCTTCTTTTTGGCGTTTAACGCCCAAATGGCTATCTCTACTGGCGTTAAACGCCCAGTAGATGCTTTTTTTGGGCGTTTAATGCCCAAAACAGCTCTTACTAGCTTTTTCGCACCAGTGAGCTTCTTTTTGCTGCTTTATCCTCTGAATCCTTCTATAACTCTGTGAACTCATGCAATTGCTATTTTACCTTGAAGATAATTAATATGAACCTGTAAAATTATCATTTAATTAACAAATAAGCTTTGTTAATGGCTGGGTAGCCTCCCAGCAAGCGCTTCTTTATTGTCTTTAGCTGGACTATTACTGAGCTTTAATCAAGTCTCAGTTTTGAGCTTTCTTGCTCAAAATTTCTTTCAAGATAATGTTTGACTCTCTGTCCATTAACAATGAATTTTTTGTTAGAGTCATTATCCTGAAGCTCTACATATCCATATGGTGACACACCTGTAATCACATATGGTCCTCTCCACCGGGACTTCAATTTTTCGGGGAATAATTTGAGCCTAGAGTTAAACAGCAGAACTTTTTGCCCTGGCTCAACGACTCTGGATGACAGCTTCTTATCATGCCATCATTTTGCTTTCTCTTTGTAAATTTTTGCATTTTCGAAAGCATTAAGTCTGAATTCCTCTAGCTCATTTAACTGGAGCAATCATTTTTCTCCAGCTACTTGGCATCAAGGTTTAAGAATCTGGTTGCCCAGTAGGCCTTGTGTTCCAGTTCCACTGGCAAGTAACAGGCTTTTCCATACACAAGCTGGTATGGAGAGGTCCCTATAGGAGTCTTGAATGCTGTTCTGTATACCCACAGAGCATCATCCAAGCTTCTTGCCCAATCTCTTCTACGGTTAATCACAGTCCGTTCCAGGATTCTTTTAAGTTCTCTATTAGAGACTTCAGCTTACCCATTTGTTTGTGGATGATATGGAGTTGCCACCCTGTGGCTAACTCCATATCGAACCATAGCTGAGTAAAGCTGTTTATTGCAGAAATGAACGCCTCCATCACTGATTAGTACTCTAGGGACGCCAAATTTGCTGAAGATATGTTTCTGGAGGAATTTCAGCACTGTCTTAGTATCATTAGTGGGTGTTGCAATAGCTTCCACCCATTTGGATACATAATCCACTGCCACCAGAATATAAGTGTTTGAGTATGATGGTGGGAAAGGCCTCATGAAGTCAATACCATATACATCAAACAACTCAATCTCCAAAATCCCTTGTTGAGGTATGGCATAATTGTGAGGCAGATTGCCAGATCTTTGGCAACTGTCACAATTAAGTACAGACTCTCGGGAGACTTTATAGAGAGTAGGCCAGTAGAAGCCACATTAGAAGACTCTTGTGGCTGTTCACTCACTTCCAAAATGTCCTCCATACTGTGATCCAAGGCAATGCCAGAGGATCTTTTGTGCTTCTTCTTTAGGCACACATCTACGGATTACTCCGTCTGTACATCTCTTGAAGAGATATGGTTCATCCCAAAGATAGTAATTTGCATCCGAGATCAATTTCTTTGATTGCTGCCTACTATACTCTTTGGGTATGAACCTCACAGCCTTGTAGTTTGCAATGTCTGCAAACCATGGTACTTCCTGGATGGCAAAGAGTTGCTCATCCAGAAAGTTTTCAGATATCTCAATAAGAGGGAAGGATGCCCCTTCTACTGGTTCTATTCAGGACAGGTGATCTGCTACTTGGTTCTCTGTCCCTTTTCTGTCTCTTATTTCTATATCAAACTCTTGCAGAAGTAACACCCATCTTATGAGTTTGGGTTTTGAATCCTGCTTTGTGAGTAGATATGTAAGAGCAGCATGGTCAGTATACATAATCACTTTTAATCCTACTAAATAAGATCTGAACTTGTCAATGTCGTAAACCACTGCAAGTAACTCTTTTTCTGTGGTTGTGTAGTTCTTCTGTGCATCATTTAAAACACGACTGGCATAATAAATGACGTGCAGAAGCCTGTCATACCTTTATCCCAACACTGCACCAATGTCATGCTCACTAGCATCACACTTTAGTTCAAATGGTAATGCCCAGTCTGGTGCAGAGATGACTGGTGATGTGACCAACTTAGCTTTCAGAGTCTCAAATGCCTGTAAACACTCCTTATCAAAGATAAATGGCGTGTCAGCAGCTAGTAGATTACTCAGAGGTTTTGCAATTTTTGAAAAATCTTTAATAAACCTTGGTGTGCGAAATTGTGATCACTACTTTTCACAACTCAAATAATCCCTAGTAATGGCTCCAAAAACTTGGTGCTCAATACCATGGCATAAACACAACTTTGCACAACTAACCAGCAAGTGCACTGGGTCATCCAAGTAATAAACCTTACGCGAGTAAGGGTCGATCCCACGGAGATTGTTGGTATGAAGCAAGCTATAGTCACCTTGTAAATCTTAGTCAGGCAGACTCAAATGGGTATAGTGGTATACGAATAAAGCATAAAGATAAGGATAGAGGTACTTATGTAATTCATTGGTAGGAACTTCAGATAAGCGTATGAAGATGCCTTCCCTTCCGTCTATCTGCTTTCCTACTGTCTTCATCCAATCCTTCTTACTCCTTTCCATGGCAAGCTTATGCAAGGGTTTCACCGTTGTCAGTGGCTACCTCCATCCTCTCAGTGGAAATGTTCAACGCACCATGTCACGGCACGGCTATCCATCTGTCGGTTCTCGATCAGGCCGGAATAGAATCCAGTGATTCTTTGCGTCTGTCACTAACGCCCCGCCTTCAGGAGTTTGAAGCACGTCACAGTCATTCAATCATTGAATCCTACTCAGAATACCACAGACAAGGTTAGACCTTCCGGATTCTCTTGAATGCCGCCATCAGTTCTTGCCTATACCACGAAGATTCCGGTTACAGAACCCAAGAGATAATCATTAGAGCCTTGTATGCTTGTAGAACAGAGTGGTTGTCAGTCACTTATTCATAAGTGAGAATGATGATGAGTGTCACATAATCATCACATTCATCATGTTCTTGGGTGTAAATGAATATCTTGGACAAAGAACAAGCGGAATTGAATAGAAGAACAATAGTAATTGCATTAATACTCGAGGTACAGCAGAGCTCCACACCTTAATCTATGGTGTGTAGAAACTCCACCGTTGAAAATACATAAGAACAAGGTCTAGCATGGCCGAATGGCCAGCCTCCCAATGATATAAGATAGCATAAATGAGATAGCTACCCAGATATATCAATACAATAGTAAAAGGTCCTACTTATAGAAAACTAGTAGCCTAGGGTGTACAGAGATGAGTAAATGACATAAAAATCCACTTCCGGGCCCACTTGGTGTGTGCTTGGGCTGAGCAATGAAGAAATTTCGTGTAGAGACTCTTCTTGGAGTTAAACGCCAGCTTTTATGCCAGTTTGGGCGTTTAACTCCCATTTTGGTGCCAGTTCCGGCGTTTAACGCTGGAATTTCTGAGGGTGACTTTGAACGCCGGTTTGGGCCATCAAATCTTGGGCAAAGTATGGACTATCATATATTTCTGGAAAGCCCAGGATGTCTACTTTCCAACGCCTTTGAGAGCGCGCCAATTGGGTCTCTGTAGCTCCAGAAAATCCACTTCGAGTGCAGGGAGGTCAGAATCCAACAGCATCTGCAGTCCTTTTCAGTCTCTGAATCAGATTTTTGCTCAGGTCCCTCAATTTCAGCCAGAAAATACCTGAAATCACAGAAAAACACACACTCATAGTAAAGTCCAGAAAAGTGAATTTAACTAAAAACTAATAAAATATACTAAAAACTAAACCAATATACTAAAAACATACTAAAAACAATGCCAAAAAGCGTACAAATTATCCGCTCATCACAACACCAACTTAAATTGTTGCTTGTCCCCAGCAACTAAAAATCAAATAAGATAAAAGAAGAGAATATGCAATGAATTCCAAAAACATCTATGAAGATCAGTATTAATTAGATGAGCGGGGCTTTTAGCTTTTTTGCCTCTGAACAGTTTTGGCATCTCACTCTATCCTTTGAAACTCAGAATGATTGGCTTCTTTAGGAACTCAGAATCCAGATAGTGTTATTGATTCTCCTAGTAAGTATGATGATCTTGAACACAGCTACTTTATGAGTCTTGGCCGTGGCCCAAAGCACTCTGTCTTCCAGTATTACCACCGGATACATACATGCCACAGACACATAATTGGGTGAACCTTTTCAGATTGTGACTCAGCTTTGCTAGAGTCCCCAATTAGAGGTGTCCAGGGTTCTTAAGCACACTCTTTTTGCCTTGGATCACAACTTTATTTCTTTCTTTTTCTTTTCTTTTTCGTTTTTTTTTCGTTTTTTTTTTTTTGCCTCTTTTTTTTTCTTTTTTTTTGTATTCACTGCTTTTTCTTGCTTCAAGAATCATTTTAATGATTTTTCAGATCCTCAGTAACATGTCTCCTTTTTCATCATTCTTTCAAGAGCCAACATTCATGAACCACAAATTCAAAAGACATATGCACTGTTTAAGCATACATTCAGAAGACAAAAGTAATGCCACCATATCAAAATAATTAAACTGCTATAAAATTCAAAATTCATGCAATTCTTTTCTTTTTCAATTAAGAACATTTTTTTTCATTTAAGAAAGGTGATGGATTCATAGGATATTCATAACTTTAAGGCATAGACACTAAGACACTAATGATCACAAGACACAAACATGGACAAACATAAGCATTAATTTTCGAAAAACAGGAAAATAAAGAACAAGGAGATTAAAGAACGGGTCCACCTTAGTGATGGCGGCTCTTTCTTCCTCTTGAAGATCCTATGGAGTGCTTGAGCTCCTCAATATCTCTTCCTTGTCTTTGTTGCTCCTCTCTCATGATTCTTTGATCTTCTCTAATTTCACGGAGAATGATGGAGTGTTCTTGATGCTCCACCCTTAGTTATCCCATGTTGGAACTCAATTCTCCTAGGGAGGTGTTTAGTTGCTCCCAATAGTTTTGTGGAGGAAAGTGCATCCCTTGAGGCATCTCAGGGATCTCATGATGAGTGGGGTCTCTTGTGTGCTCCATCTTTTTCTTAGTGATGGGCTTATCCTCATCAATGGGGATGTCTCCCTCTATGTCAACTCCAACAGAATAACAGAGGTGACAAATGAGATGAGGAAAGGCTAATCTTGCTAAGGTAGAGGACTTGTCCGCCACCTTATAGAGTTCTTGGGCTATAACCTCATGAACTTCCACTTCTTCTCCAATCATGATGCTATAAATCATGATGGCCCGGTCTAGAGTAACTTCGGACCGGTTGCTAGTGGGAATAACTGAGCGTTGGATAAACTCCAACCATCCTCTAGCTACGGGCTTGAGGTCATGCCTTCTCAATTGAACCGGCTTCCCTCTTGAATCTCTCTTCCATTGGGCGCCCTCTTCACATATGACTGTGAGGACTTGGTCCAACCTTTGATCAAAGTTGACCCTTCTAGTTTAAGGATGTTCATCTCCTTGCATGATGGGCAAATTGAATGCCAACCTTACACTTTCCGGACTAAAATCCAAGTATTTCCCCCGAACCATAGTAAGATAATTCTTTGGATCCGGGTTCACACTTTGATCATGCTTCTTGGTGATCCATGCATTGGCATAGAACTCTTGAACCATTAAGATTCCGACTTGTTGAATGGGGTTGGTAAGAACTTCCCAACCTCTTCTTCGGATCTCATGTCGGATCTCCGGATATTCACCCTTTTTGAGTGAAAAAGGGACCTCGGGGATCACCTTCTTCAAGGCCACAACTTCATAGAAGTGGTCTTGATGCACCCTTGAGATGAATCTTTCCATCTCCCATGACTCGGAGGTGGAAGCTTTTGCCTTCCCTTTCCTCTTTCTAGAGGTTTCTCCGGCCTTGGATGCCATAAATGGTCATGGAAAAACGAAAAAGCAACGCTTTTACCACACCAAACTTAAAAGGTTTGCTCGTCCTCGAGCAAAAGAAGAAAGAAGAGAGTGGAAGAAGAAGAAATGAGGAAGAAGGGAATGGCTTTTGTGTTCGGCCAAAGAGGGGGAGAAGTGGTGTTTAGGTTGTGTGAAAATGAAGGGGTGAAGAAGGGTATATATAATGGAGGGGGAAGGGTAAGGTTTGGTCAAGTGAGGGTGGGTTTGGGAGGGAAAGTGGTTTGAATTTGAATGGTGAGGTAGGTGGGGTTTTATGAAGGATGGATGTGAGTGGTGAAGAGGAAGATGAGATTTGATAGGTGAAAGGTTTTTGGGGAAGAGGTGTTGAGGTGATTGGTGAATGGGTGAAGAAGAGAGAGAGTGGTGGGGTAGGTGGGGATCCTGTGGGGTCCACAGATCCTGTGGTGTCAAGAAAAAGTCATCCCTGTACCAAATGGCATGCAAAATCACGTTTTGAGCCAATTCTGGCGTTAAACGCCGGGCTGATGCCCATTTCTGGCGTTTAACGCCAGGTTCTTGCCCTTTCCTGGCGTTTAACGCCAGTCTGGTGCCCCTTTCTGGCGTTAAACGCCCAGAATGGTGCCAGACTGGGCGTTAAACGCCCATCTGCTAACCTTACTGGCGTTTAAACGCCAGCAGGTTCTTCCTCCAGGGTGTGCTGTTTTTCTTCCTGTTTTTCATTCTGTTTTTGCTTTTTTCATTGATCTTGTGACTTCTTATGATCATTAACCTACAAAAAAACATAAAATAACAAAAGAAAATGGTCAAAATATAATATTGGGTTGCCTCCCAACAAGCGCTTCTTTAGTGTCATTAGCTTGACAGAGGACTCTCATGGAGCCTCAGAAATGCTCAGAGCTATGTTGGAACCTCCCAACACCAAACTTAGAGTTTGAATGTGGGGGTTCAACACCAAACTTAGAGTTTGGTTGTGGCCTCCCAACACCAAACTTAGAGTTTGACTGTGGGGGCTCTGCTTGACTCTGAATTGAGAGAAGCTCTTCATGCTTCCTCTCCATGGTGACAGAGGGATATCCTTGAGCCTTAAACACAAAGGATTCTTCATTCACTTGAATGATCAGTTCGCCTCTATCAACATCAATCACAGCCTTTGCTGTGGCTAGGAAGGGTCTGCCAAGGATGATGGATTCATCCATGCACTTCCCAGTCTCTAGGACTATGAAATCAGCAGGGATGTAGTGGTCTTCAATCTTCACCAAAACATCCTCTACAAGTCCATAAGCTTGTTTTCTTGAGTTGTCTGCCATCTCTAATGAGATTCTTGCAGCTTGCACCTCAAAGATCCCTAGCTTCTCCATTACAGAGAGAGGCATGAGGTTTACACTTGACCCTAAGTCACACAGAGCCTTCTTGAAGGTCATGGTGCCTATGGTACAAGGTATTGAAAACTTCCCAGGATCCTGTCTCTTTTGAGGCAGTTTCTGCTTAGACAAGTCATCCAGTTCTTTCGTGAGCAAAGGGGGTTCATCCTCCCAAGTCTCATTTCCAAATAACTTGTCATTTAGCTTCATGATTGCTCCAAGGTATTTAGCAACTTGCTCTTCAGTGACATACTCATCCTCTTCAGAGGAAGAATACTCATCAGAGCTCATGAAAGGCAGAAGTAAATCCAATGGAATCTCTATGGTCTCATTTTGAGCCTCAGATTCCCATGGTTCCTCATTGGGGAACTCAATGGAGGTCAGTGCACGCCCACTGAGGTCTTCCTCAGTGGCGTTCACTTCCTCTCCTTCCTCTCCAAATTCGGCCATGTTGATGGCCTTGCACTCTCCTTTTGGATTTTCTTCTGTGTTGCTTGGGAGAGTACTAGGAGGGAGTTCAGTAACTTTCTTGCTCAGCTGTCCCACTTGTGCTTCCAAATTCCTTATGGAGGACCTTGTTTCAGTCATGAAACTTTGAGTGGTTTTGATTAGATCAGAGACCATGGTTGCTAAGTCAGAGGGGTTCTGCTTAGAATTCTCTGTCTGTTGCTGAGAAGATGATGGAAAATGCTTGCCATTGCTAAACCTATTTCTTCCACCATTATTGTTGTTGAAACCTTGTTGAGGTCTCTGTTGATCCTTCCATGAGAAATTTGGGTGATTTCTCCATGAAGAATTATAGGTGTTTCCATAGGGTTCTCCTAGGTAATTCACCTCTTCCATTGAAGGGTTCTCAGGATCATAAGCTTCTTCTTCAGATGAAGCATCCTTAGTACTGCTTGGTGCATTTTGCATTCGAGACAGACTTTGAGAAATCAAATTGACTTGTTGAGTCAATATCTTGTTCTGAGCCAGAATGGCATTCAGAGTATCAATCTCAAGAACTCCTTTCTTCTGATTTGCCCCATTGTTCACAGGATTCCTTTCAGAAGTGTACATGAATTGGTTATTTGCAACCATTTCAATTAGTTCTTGAGCTTCTGTAGGCGTCTTCTTCAGATGAAGAGATCCTCCAGCAGAGCTATCCAAAGACATCTTGGACAGTTCAGAGAGACCATCATAGAAAATACCTATGATGCTCCATTCAGAAAGCATATAAGAGGGGCACTTTCTGATTAATTGTTTGTATCTTTCCCAAGCTTCATAGAGGGATTCTCCATCCTTCTGTCTGAAGGTTTGGACTTCCACTCTAAGCTTACTCAATTTTTGAGGTGGAAAGAACTTTGCCAAGAAGGCATTGACTAGCTTTTCCCATGAGTCCAGGCTTTCTTTAGGTTGTGAGTCCAACCATGTCCTAGCTCTGTCTCTTACAGCAAAAGGGAATAGCATAAGTCTGTAGACCTCAGGGTCAACCCCATTAGTCTTGACAGTGTCACAGATTTGCAAGAATTCAGCTAAAAACTGATGTGGATCTTCCAATGGAAGTCCATGAAACTTGCAATTCTGTTGCATTAGAGAAACTAATTGAGGCTTAAGCTCAAAGTTGTTTGCTCCAATGGCAGGGATAGAGATGCTTCTCCCATAAAAGTTGGGAGTAGGTGCAGTAAAGTCACCCAGCACCTTCCTTGCATTGTTGGCATTGTTGTTGTTTTCGGCTGCCATGGCTTCTTCTTCTTTAAAGATTTCTGTTAGGTCCTCTACAGAGAGTTGTGCCTTAGCTTCTCTTAGCTTTCGCTTCAAGGTCCTTTCAGGTTCAGGGTCAGCTTCAACAAGAATGCTTTTTTCTTTGTTCCTGCTCATATGAAAGAGAAGAGAACAAGAAAATGTGGAATCCTCTATGTCACAGTATAGAGATTCCTTGAGGTGTCAGAAGAACAGAAAAGTAGAAGACAGAAGTAGAAAATTCGAACTTATCAAAGAAGATGGAGTTCGAATTTTGCATTAAGGAATATTGTTAGTCCATAAATAGAAGGATGTGAGAAGAAGGGAAGTAATTTTCGAAAATTAAGTAAAAGATTTTGAAAAACATTTTGAAAAACACTAATTAATTTTCGAAAATAAGAGTGGGAAAGAAATCAAGTGATTTTTGAAAAAAGATTTTGAAATTAGAAGTCAAAAAGATTTGATTGAAAACTATTTTGAAAAAGATGAAGTTAAGAAGATATGATTGGTTTTTTTTTTTTTAAAAAAATATGTGATTGAGAAGATATGATTTGAAAACAATTTTTAAAAAGATTTGATTTTTAAAAATTAATGACTTGCCTATCAAGAAAAGATATGATTCAAACATTAAACCTTTCTCAACAGAAAAGGCAACATACTTGAAATGTTGAATCAAATCATTAATTGATAGCAAGTATCTTTGAAAAAGGAAAGAAATTGATTTTGAAAACATTTGATTGAAAAGATATGATTTGAAAAAGATTTGATTTTGAAAAACTTTGAAAACTTGAAAAAAAATTGATTTGAAAACAAAATCCTCCCCCTTGTGCCATCCTGGCGTTAAACGCCCAGAATGGTGCACATTCTGGCGTTTAACGCCTAAAACTATACCCTTTTGAGCGTTAAACGCCCAACCAGGTACCCTGGCTGGCGTTTAAATGCCAGTCTGTCCTTCTTCACTGGGCGTTTTGAACGCCCAGCTTTTTCTGTGTAATTCCTCTGCTGCATGTTCTGAATCTTCAGTTCCCTGTACTATTGACTTGAAAAGACACAAATTGAAAATATTTTTGGATTTTTTTAATAATGAGGAATAATCAAAATGCAACTAAATAACAATGCATGCAAGACACCAAACTTAGCAGTTTGCAGAATGCATATGAGACACATAAACACTCAAGTCAAGAGAATTCAAAGATCAGAGTAAGAAATAATCAAGAATTACTTGAAGATCCTTAAGACACATGAATGAATGCATGCAATTGACACCAAACTTAAGATGAGACACTAGACTCAAACAAGAAACATAAAATATTTTTGGTTTTTATGATTTTGTAATTTTTATTTTTTTTTTCGAAAATTATATGGAAGAGAAAATAAAGGTATCAAAATTCTTAATGAGAATTCCAGGAATCATGCAATGTTAGTCTAAAGCTTCAGTCTAAAGGAATTAGACATGGCTAGCCAAGCTTCAGCAGGACATTGCATTCAAGAGCTAAATTGATGAAGATCAATCAGCTTTGGTGATGATAAGAACATCAACTTGAAACACTAGAATTCCTTCTTAAGAACTCTGAAGAAAAATACCTAATCTAAGCAACAAGATGAACCGTCAGTTGTCCATACACGAAACAATCCCCGGCAACGGCGCCAAAATCTTGGTGTGCGAAATTGTGATCACTACTTTTCACAACTCAAATAATCCCTAGTAATGGCTCCAAAAACTTGGTGCTCAATACCATGGCATAAACACAACTTTGCACAACTAACCAGCAAGTGCACTGGGTCGTCCAAGTAATAAACCTTACGCGAGTAAGGGTCGATCCCACGGAGATTGTTGGTATGAAGCAAGCTATAGTCACCTTGTAAATCTTAGTCAGGCAGACTCAAATGGGTATAGTGGTATACGAATAAAGCATAAAGATAAGGATAGAGGTACTTATGTAATTCATTGGTAGGAACTTCAGATAAGCGTATGAAGATGCCTTCCCTTCCGTCTCTCTGCTTTCCTACTGTCTTCATCCAATCCTTCTTACTCCTTTCCATGGCAAGCTTATGCAAGGGTTTCACCGTTGTCAGTGGCTACCTCCCATCCTCTCAGTGGAAATGTTCAACGCACCATGTCACGGCACGGCTATCCATCTGTCGGTTCTCGATCAGGCCGGAATAGAATCCAGTGATTCTTTTGCGTCTGTCACTAACGCCCCGCCTTCAGGAGTTTGAAGCACGTCACAGTCATTCAATCATTGAATCCTACTCAGAATACCACAGACAAGGTTAGACCTTCCAGATTCTCTTGAATGCCGCCATCAGTTCTTGCCTATACCACGAAGATTCCGGTTACAGAACCCAAGAGATAATCATTAGAGCCTTGTTTGCTTGTAGAACAGAGTGGTTGTCAGTCACTTATTCATAAGTGAGAATGATGATGAGTGTCACATAATCATCACATTCATCATGTTCTTGGGTGTAAATGAATATCTTAGACAAAGAACAAGCGGAATTGAATAGAAGAACAATAGTAATTGCATTAATACTCGAGGTACAGCAGAGCTCCACACCTTAATCTATGGTGTGTAGAAACTCCACCGTTGAAAATACATAAGAACAAGGTCTAGGCATGGCCGAATGGCCAGCCTCCCAATGATCTAAGATAGCATAAAATGAAGATAGCTACCCAGATATATCAATACAATAGTAAAAGGTCCTACTTATAGAAAACTAGTAGCCTAGGGTGTACAGAGATGAGTAAATGACATAAAAATCCACTTTCGGGCCCACTTGGTGTGTGTTTGGGCTGAGCAATGAAGAAATTTCGTGTAGAGACTCTTCTTGGAGTTAAACGCCAGCTTTTATGCCAGTTTGGGCGTTTAACTCCCATTTTGGTGCCAGTTCCGGCGTTTAACGCTGGAATTTCTGAGAGTGACTTTGAACGCCGGTTTGGGCCATCAAATCTTGGGCAAAGTATGGACTATCATATATTGCTGGAAAGCCCAGGATGTCTACTTTCCAACGCCGTTGAGAGCGCGCCAATTGGGCTTCTGTAGCTCCAGAAAATCCACTTCGAGTGCAGGGAGGTCAGAATCCAACAGCATCTGCAGTCCTTTTCAGTCTCTGAATCAGATTTTTGCTCAGGTCCCTCAATTTCAGCCAGAAAATACCTGAAATCACAGAAAAACACACAAACTCATAGTAAAGTCCAGAAAAGTGAATTTTAACTAAAAACTAATAAAAATATACTAAAAACTAAACCAAATATACTAAAAACATACTAAAAACAATGCCAAAAAGCATACAAATTATCCGCTCAACAAACCTCCTATAGAATCCTGCATGCCCTAGAAAGCTTCTGATTGCCTTAACATTGGCAGGTGGTGGTAATTTTTCAATTACCTCTACCTTAGCTTGATCCACCTCTATTCCCTTGTTCGAAATTTTATGCCCAAGGACAATTCCTTCAGTCACCATAAAGTGACATTTCTCCCAGTTTAAAACCAGGTTAGTCTATTGGCACCTCTTTAGAACAAGTGCTAGATGGTCAAGACAGGAGCAAAATGAGTCTCTAAATACTGAAAAGTCATCCATAAAGACTTCCAGAAATTTTTCCACCATTTTCTTGAAAACATGCACCTTTGAAAGGTTGCAGGTGCATTGCACAAACCAAATGGCATCCTTCTGTATGCAAATACTCCAGATGGACATGTGAATGCTGTTTTCTCTTGATCCTGGGGATCTACTGCAATTTGATTATAACCTGAATATCCATCCAGAAAGCAATGGTAATCATGACCTGCTAGTCTCTCTAGCATCTGGTCTATGAATGGTAAAGAAAAATGATCCTTTCTGGTAGCTGTATTGAGCCTTCTGTAATCAATACACATACGCCACCCTGTAACTGTTCTTGTAGAAGCCAGTTCATTTTTTTCATTATGAACCACTGTCATGCCACCCTTCTTAGGGACGACTTGGACAGGGCTCACCCAGGGACTATCAGAAATAGGATAAATAATCCTAGCCTCTAGTAATTTAGTGACCTCCTTCTGCACCACCTCCTTCATGGCTGGATTCAGCCACCTCTGTGGTTAAACCACTGGCTTAGCGTCATCCTCCAATAGGATCTTGTGCATGCATCTGGCTGGGCTAATGCCCTTAAGATCACTGATGGACCAACCAAGAGCTGTCTTGTGTGTCCTCAGCACTTGAATTAGTGCTTCCTCTTCCTGTGGCTCTAAGATAGAGCTTATGATTACAGGAAAAGTGTCACCTTCTCCCAGAAATTCATATTTCAGGGATGGTGGTAATGGTTTGAGCTCGGGTTCAGGAGGTTTCTCCTCTTCCTGAGGAAATTTCAGAGATTCTATTATTCTCTCTGGTTCTTCCAGATCAGGCTGAACATCTTTAAGGATATCTTCTAGCTCTGATTCGAGACTCTCAGTCATATTGACCGCTTCCACCAGAGAGTCAATAATGTCAATGCTCATGCAATCGTTTGGGGTGTCTGGATGCTGCATAGCTTTGACAACATTCAACTTAAACTCGTCCTTATTGACTCTCAGAGTTAATTCCCCTTTTTGGACGTCAATGAAGGTTTGTCCAGTTGCTAGGAAAGGTCTTCCTAGAATGAGAGTTGTACTCTTGTGCTCCTCCATTTCCAGCACCACAAAGTCAATGGGAAAGGCAAATGGCCCAACCTTGACAATCATGTCTTCAATCATGCCTGATGGGTATTTAATGGAGCTATCAGCAAGTTGGAGACATATCCGGGTTGGTTTGACTTCTTCAGTCAAACCAAGCTTTTTGATAGTGGATGCATGTATTAGGTTGATACTTGCTCCAACATCACATAGAGCTTTCTTGGTACAAGTACCCTCTAATGTGCATGGTATCATAAAGCTTCCGGGATCTTTAAGCTTCTCTGGTAAGCTTTTCAGAATGACTGCACTGCATTCTTCAGTGAGGTAACCTTTTTCAGTTTCTCTCCAATCCTTTTTATGACTTAAGATCTCTTTCATGAACTTAGCATAAGAGGGTATTTGCTCAAGTGCCTCTGCAAATAGAATCTTTATTTCAAGAGTCCTGAGATAGTCTGCAAAGTGGATAAATTGCTTATCCTGTTTCGCTTGGCGGAGTTTCTGAGGATAAGGCATCTTGGCTTTGTATTCCTCAACCTTAGTTGCTGCAGGTTTATTTCCTACAGAGGTGGTTGGGAAAGCCTTCTTAGAGGGGTTGCTATCAGCAATTGTATGTGTCTGATCCCCTACTGGCATTTGAATGCCAGGGTTGGAAGCTGAATTGGCGTTGGACGCCAATTCCTTACCTATTTCTGGTGTTTGAATGCCAGAACTGAGCTTCCTTTGGGCATTTAACGCCACTTCCTTGCCTATTTGTGGCGTTTGAACGCCAGAACTGAGCATGGGTTGGGCATTTAACGCCAGCCCTTCACCCTTTTCTGGCGTTTGAATGCCAGAGTTGTTCCTCTCTGGGCTCTTACTATTATCAGAGGGATTTTGGATAGCAGTTTGTTCATTTCTTGGCTTCCTGGTGCCTTGAAGTGAGGTATTTAATGTCTTCCCACTTCTTAATTGAACTACTTGGCACTCTTCTGTTATTTGTTTTGATAACTGCTGTTCTATTTGCTTCAACTGTACTTCCATGTTCATATTAGCCATTCTTGTGTATTGTAATATCTCCTTGAATTTGGCTAGCTGTTTTGTTAGAAAATCTAATTGCTGATTGAATTCAGTAACTTGTTCTGCAGGACTAGTTCAACAGTTACTATTTTAGCCTCTTCTTTCATGGAATGTTCACTACTTAGGTACAGATGCTGATTCATGGCAACTGTACCAATGAGCTCTTGAGCATCTTCAATTATCTTTCTCATGTGTATAGATCCACCAGCTGAGTAGTCCAAAGACATTTGAGCTTTCTCTGTAAGCCCATAATAGAAGATGTCTAACTGCACCCACTTTGAAAACATTTCAGAGGGGCATTTTCTTAGCATCTCTCTGTATCTCTCCCAGGCATCATAAAGAGATTCATTATCTCCTTGTTTAAAGCCTTGGATGTTTAGCCTTAGCTGTGTCATCCGTTTTGGGGGGAAATATTGATTCAGAAATTTTTCTGACAGCTGTTTCCATGTCCTTATGCTAGCCTTAGGTTAGTTATTTAACCACCTCTTAGCTTGGTCTTTTACAGTAAATGAAAATAGTAATAATCTATAGACATCCTGATCTACTTCCTTATCATGTACTGTGTCAGCAATTTGTAAAAACTGTGCCAGAAACTCTGTAGGTTCTTCTTGTGGAAGATCGAAATACTGGCAACTTTACTGCACCATGATAATGAGCTGAGGATTCAACTCAAAACTACTGACTCTGATGGAGGGTATACAGATAATACTCCCATATGAAGCAGCAGTGGGGTTAGCATATGACCCCAGACTCCTTCTGGACTGTTCATTTCCACTTAGGTCCATGATGGAGAAAGGGAGATGACGTGGATTTATTTTATTTATTTTATTAACAAAAAAAGAAATTTTCAAAAAAATAAAGAAAAATAATAATTTTGAAAAATTTTTGAAAAGAAAATAAAAGACTCTGACCCAAAAGACAAAATTTTCCTAATCTAAGCAGCAAGATTCACCGTCAGTTGTTCAAACTCAAACAATCCCCGGCAACGGCGCTGATGAGCGGATATTTTATACGCTTTTTGGGGGTAATTTCATGTAGATTTTAGTATGTTTTAGTTAGTTTTTAATATATTTTTATTAGTTTTTAGGCAAAAATCATATTTCTGGACTTTACTATGAGTTTGTGTGTTTTTCTGTGGTTTTAGGTATTTTCTGGCTGAAATTGAAGGAGCTGAGCAAAAATCTTATTTAGGCTGAAAAAGGACTACTGATGTTGTTGGATTCTGACCTCTCTGCACTCAGAATGGAATTTTTGGAGCAACAAGAGTCCACTTGGCGCGCTCTCAATCGGGTTGGAAAGTAGACATCCAGGGCTTTCCATCAATATATAATAGTCCATACTTTGCGCAAAAATGGATGATGTAAACTGGCGTTCAACGCCAGTTCCATGTTGCAGTCTGGCGTTCAGCGCCAGAAACAGGTTACAAGTTGGAGTTCAGCGCCAGAAACAGGTTACAACCTGGCGGTCAACTCCAGAAACAGCCCAGGCACGTGAGAAGCTTAAGTCTCAGCCCCAGCACACACCAAGTGGGCCCCAGAAGTGGATTTCTGCATTATCCATCTTAGTTTACTCATTTTCTGTAAACATAGGTTACTAGTTTAGTATTTAAACAACTTTTAGAGACTTATTTTGTATCTCATGACATTTTTAGATCTGAATTTTATACTCTTTGATGGAATGAGTCGCTAAACTCCATTGTTGGGGGTGAGGAGCTCTGCAGCGTCTCGATGAATTAATGCAATTATTTCTGTTTCCCATTCAAACATGCTTGTTCCTATCTAAGATGTTCATTCGCGCCTCACTATGAAGAAGGTGATGATCCGTGACACGCATCACCTTCCTCAATCCATGAACATGTGTCTGACAACCACCTCCGTTCTACATTAGATTGAATGAATATCTCTTAGATTCCTTAATCAGAATCTTCGTGGTATAAGCTAGAATTGATGGCGGCATTCATGAGAATCTGGAAAGTCTAAACCTTGTCTGTGGTATTCTGAGTAGGATTCAAGGATTGAATGGCTGTGACGAGCTTCAAACTCGCGAGTGTTGGGCATAGTGATAGACGCAAAAGGATCAATGGACCTTATTCCGACATGATCGAGAACCAACAGATGATTAGCCGTGCTTTGACAGAGCATTTGGACCATTTTCACTGAGAGGATGGGAAGTAGCCATTGACAACAGTGACACCCTACATACAGCTTGCCATGGAAGGGACTTTGCACTTTTGAAAGTGAGGAAGCACTATGTTACAGGAATTCAGAAGACAAAGCATCTCTAAAACTCCAACATATTCTCCATTATTGCATAATAAGTATTTCGAATTTTTCAACATTAATTACAATTTTTATTCCAATTTCGTATTACGTAATACATGTCCCCTTGTTCATTTGCAAGTCAACTGATAATCACAATTGGTATCCTGACTAAGAATAATAAGATAACCATAGCTTGCTTCAAACCAACAATCTCCGTGGGATTCGACCCTTACTCACGTAAGGTATTACTTGGACGACCCAGTGCACTTGTTGGTTAGTTGTGCGAAATTACGTAGTGTGAAGTAATTTTCGTGCACCAAGTTTTTGGCGCCGCTGCCGGGGATTGTTCGAGTTTGAACAACTAAAGGTTTATTTTGTTGCTTAGATTAGGAATAATTTATTTTTGTTGCTATAGAGTCATCAAATCTGAGTCCTTTATTTTCTTTTCAAAATTTTTTTTCAAAAATATTATTTTTTCTTATTAAATTTTAAATTTTTCTGTGAGTTTAGTGTCATGTTTTAAGTTTGGTGTCAATTGCATATTTTATATTTTCCTTTAAATTTTCGAATTTGTGTTCTTTGCTTTTCCTAGATCTTCAAGTTGTTCTTGTTTATTTTTCTTGTTTGATCTTTAGTTTTTCTTGTTCAATGTCTTTTCTTGTTTTTCTTGTGCTTTTTCAAAACATTAGTTTTCGAAAAAAAATTATTTTTAGTTATTAAAAATACTTCTTTAAAACAAGTGTTACCTTTACAACTCAATTGGCTAGAGCGTTGGTTTATGTTCTTGGTAATTGGGTATCTTCTTTTTAAAATCTTTTTTTCCGAAAATAATTTCTCTTTGATTGAATCTTGTGCCAAACTTTAAGTTTGGTGTTTTCTTGTTAATCTTTCTTTAATTTTCGAAAATTTTATTGTGGTTTTCTAAAAATTTTAAGTTTGGTGTTCTTTCTTTTGTTCTTGGTGTTCTTGTGAATCTTCAAGGGGTTCTTGAGTCTTTCTTGTGTTTTGATCTTAAAATTTTCAAGTTTGGTGTTCCTTGGTGTTTTCCCTCCAAAATTTTCGAAAACAAGGAGCATTAGATCTAAAAATTTTAAGTGGTGTGTCTTTTGTGTGTTTTTCTCTTTCATCATAAAATTCAAAATTCAAAAAAATATCTTTTCTAACTATATTTAAGGCATATTTTCGAATTTTTTTTATATAAAAATTTCAGATTTCAATTTCAAAAATATCATAACCACTTTCTCTCTCCTCACTTTTTTGAAAATCTTCATAAAATATTTTTAAATTCTCTATTTTATTTTTATTTTTATTTTTATTTTTACTTATTTTTATTTTTATTGTCGTCTTTATTTTATTTTATTATTTCGAAATTTTTATATATAATAAAATAAATTCACATCATCTCCCTTTCTCCATTATGGACTTAAGTGGAAATGAACAGTCCAAAAGGACTCTGGGGTCATATGCTAACCCCACTACTGCTTCATATGGAAGTAGTATATGTATACCCTCCATTGGAGTTAGTAGTTTTGAGTTGAATCCTCAACTCATTATCATGGTGTAGCAAAGTTGCCAGTATTCTGGTCTTCCACAAGAAGAACCTACAGAGTTTCTGGCACAGTTTTTACAAATTGCTGACACAGTACATGATAAAGAAGTAGATCAGGATGTCTACAGATTGTTACTGTTTCCATTTGCTGTAAAAGACCACGCTAAGAGGTGGTTAAATAACCAACCTAAGAACAGCATAAAGACATGGAAACAGCTGTCAGAAAAATTCCTGAATCACTATTTTCCTCCAAAACGGATGACACAGCTAAGGCTGAGCATCCAAGGCTTCAAACAAGGAGATAATGAATCTCTTTATGATGCTTGGGAGAGATACAGAGAGATGCTAAGAAAATGCCCCTCTGAAATGTTTTCAGAGTGGGTGCAGTTAGACATCTTCTACTATGGGCTTACAGAAAGAGCTCAGATTTCTCTAGATCACTCAGCTGGTGGATCTATACACATGAGAAAGACAATAGAAGAAGCTCAAGAGCTTATTGATACAGTTGCCAGAAATCAGCATCTGTACCTAAACAGTGAATCCTCCATCAACGAAAAGGCTAAAATAGTAACTGCTGAACTCAGTCCTACAGATCAAGCTACTGAATTCAATCAGCAATTAGACTTTCTAACAAAACAGTTAGCCGAATTCAAGGAGATATTACAAGAAATAAGAATGGCTAATATGAATATGGAAGTATAGTTGAAGCAAACGGAACAGAAGTTATCAAAACAAATAACAGAAGAATGTCAAGTAGTTTAATTAAGAAGTGGGAAAACATTAAATACCTCACTTCAAGGTAGCAAGAAGCCAAGAAATGAGCAAACTACCCAAAATCCATTTGAGGACAGTAAAAGCCCAGAGAGGAATAATTCTGGCACTCAAACACCAGAAAATGGGTGGAAAGCTGGCGCTGAACGCCCAAACCATGCTCAGTCCTGGCGTTCAACGCCAGAAACAAGCAAGGATTTGGCGTTGAACGCCCAAAGGGAGCACAGTTCTGGCGTTCAGACGCCAGAAACAAGTAAGGAGTTGGCGTCTAACGCCACTCCAGCTTCCACCCCTGGCATTCAAATGCCAGTGGGGGATCAGACACATACAAGTGCTGATAATAACCCATCTAAAAAGGCTTCTCAACCCACATCTGTAGGCAATAAACCTGCAGCAACTAAGGTTGAGGAATACAAAGCCAAAATGCCTTATCCTCAGAAACTCCGCCAAGCATAACAGAATAAATAATTTGCCCGCTTTGCAGACTATCTCAGGACTCTTGAAATAAAGATTCCATTTGCAGAGGCACTTGAGCAAATACCCTCTTATGCTAAGTTCATGAAAGAGATCTTAAGTCATAAGAAGGATTGGAGGGAAACTGAAAATGTTTACCTCACTGAAGAATGCAGTGCAGTCATTCTGAAAAGCTTACCTGAGAAGCTTAAAGATCCCGGAAGCTTTATGATACCATGCACATTAGAGGGTACTTGTACCAAGCAAGCTCTATCTGATCTTGGGGCAAGTATCAACCTGATACCTGCATCTACTATCAAAAAGCTTGGTTTGACTGAAGAGGTCAAACCAACCCGGATATGTCTCCAACTTGCTGATGGCTCCATTAAATACCCATCAGGCGTGATTGAAGATATGATTGTCAAGGTTGGTCCATTTGCCTTTCCTACTGACTTTGTGGTACTGGAAATGGAGGAGCACAAGAGTGCAACTCTCATTCTAGGAAGACCTTTCCTAACAACTGGCCGAACCCTTATTGACATCCAAAAAGGGGAAGTAACCCTGAGAGTCAATGAAGATGAGTTCAAGTTGAATGTTGTCAAAGCTATGCAGCATCCAGACACCCCAAATGACTGCATGAGCATTGATATTATTGACTCTCTGGTAAAAGAGATCAATATGACTGAGAGTCTCGAATCAGAGCTGGAGGATATCTTTAAAGATGTTCATCCTGATCTGGAGAAATCAGAGAGAATAACAGAACCTCTGAAAATCCCTCAAGAAGAGGAGAAACCTCCTAAACCTGAGCTCAAACCATTACCACCATCCCTGAAATATGCATTTCTGGGAGAAGGTGATACCTTTCCTGTAATCATAAGCTCTACCTTAGAGCCACAGGAAGAGGAAGCACTAATTCAAGTGCTAAGGACACACAAGACAGCTCTTGGGTGGTCCATCAGTGATCTTAAGAGCATTTGCCCAGCCAGATGCATGCACAAAATCCTATTGGAGGGTGACGCTAAGCCAGTGGTTCAACCACAACGGCGGCTGAATCCGGCGATGAAGGAGGTGGTGCAGAAGGAGGTCACTAAATTACTCTGGGATTATTTATCCTATTTCTGATAGCCTCTGGGTAAGCCCTGTCCAACTCGTTCCTAAGAAAGGTGGCATGACAGTGGTTCATAATGAAAAAAATGAACTGGTTCCTACAAGAACAGTTACAAGGTGGCGTATGTGTATTGATTACAGAAGGCTCAATACAGCTACCAAAAAGGATCATTTTCCTTTACCATTCATAGACCAGATGCTAGAAAGACTAGCAGGTGATGAATACTACTGCTTCCTGGATGGATATTCAGGTTATAATCAAATTGCAGTAGATCCCCAAGATCAAGAGAAAACAGCATTCACATGTCCATCTGGAGTATTTGCATATAGACGGATGCCATTTGGTCTGTGCAATGCACCGGCAACCTTTCAAAGGTGCATGCTCTCAATTTTCTCTGATATGGTGGAAAAATTTTTGGAAGTCTTCATGGATGACTTTTCAGTATTTGAAGACTCATTCAGCTCCTGTCTTGACCATCTAGCACTTGTTCTAAAGAGGTGCCAAGAGACTAACCTGGTTTTAAACTGAGAGAAATGTCACTTTATGGTGACTGAAGGAATTGTCCTTGGACACAAAATTTCGAACAATGGAATAGAAGTGGATCAAGCTAAGGTAGAGGTAATTGAAAAATTACCACCAGCAGCCAATGTTAAGGCAATCAGAAGCTTTCTGGGGCATGCAGGATTTTATAGGAGGTTTATAAAGGATTTTTCAAAAATTGCCAAACCTCTAAGTAATCTGCTAGCTGCTGACATGCCATTTATCTTTGATAAGGAGTGTCTGTATGTGTTTGAGACTCTGAAAGCTAAGCTGGTCACAGCACCAGTCATCTCTGCACCAGACTGGACATTACCTTTTGAACTGATGTGTGATGCCAGTGACCATGCCATTGGTGCAGTGTTGGGACAAAGGCATGACAAGCTTCTGTACGTCATTTACTATGCCAATTGTGTTTTAAATGACGCACAGAAGAACTACACAACCACAGAAAAAAAGCTACTTGTAGTGGTTTATGCCATTGACAAGTTTAGATCCTATTTAGTAGGATCAAAAGTGATTGTGTACACTGACCATGCTGCTCTTAAATATCTACTCACAAAGCAGGATTCAAAACCCAGACTCATCAGATAGGTGTTGCTTTTGCAAGAGTTTGATATAGAAATAAAAGACAGAAAAGGGATAGAGAACCAAGTAGCAGATCACCTGTCCCGAATAGAATCAGTAGAAGGGGCGTCCCTCCCTCTTACTGAGATCTCTGAAAACTTTCCGAATGAGCAACTCTTTGCCATCCAGGAAGTGCCATGGTTTACAGAC
Organism: Arachis stenosperma; assembly: GCF_014773155.1. Taxonomy (NCBI): domain Eukaryota; kingdom Viridiplantae; phylum Streptophyta; class Magnoliopsida; order Fabales; family Fabaceae; genus Arachis; species Arachis stenosperma. Next base: position 95,273,553 of record NC_080380.1, on the reverse strand, counting down.
ATTGCAAACTACAAGGCAGTGAGGTTCATACCCAAAGAGTACAGTAGGCAGCAATCAAAGAAATTGATCACAGATGCAAAGTACTATCTTTGGGATGAACCATATCTCTTCAAGAGATGTGCAGACGGAGTAATCCATAGATGTGTGCCTAAAGAAGAAGCACAGAAGATCCTCTGGCATTGCCATGGATCACAGTATGGAGGACATTTTGGAAGTGAGCGAACAGCTACAAGAGTCTTCCAATGCGGCTTCTACTGGCCTACTCTCTATAAAGACTCTCGAGTATTTGTACTTAACTGTGACAATTGCCAAAGATCTGGCAATCTGCCTCACAGTTATGCCATGCCTCAACAAGGGATCTTGAAGATTGAGTTGTTTGATATATGGGGTATTGACTTTATGGGGCCTTTCCCACCATCATACTCAAACACTTATATTCTGGTGGTAGTGGATTATGTATCCAAATGGGTGGAAGCTATTGCAACCCCCACTAATGACATTAAGACAGTGCTAAAATTCCTCCAAAAACACATCTTTAGCAGATTTGGTACCCCTAGAGTATTAATCAGTGATGGGGGCACTCATTTCTGCAATAAACAGCTTTACTCTGCTTTGGTTCGTTATGGAGTTAGCCACAGGGTAGCCACTCTATATCATCCACAGACAAATGGGCAAGCTGAAGTCTCTAACAGAAAACTTAAAAGAATCCTGGAACGGACTGTAATTAACCGTAGAAGGGATTAGGCAAGAAGCTTGGATGATGCTCTGTGGACATACAGAACAACATTCAAGACTCCCATAGGAACTTCTCCATACTAGCTTGTGTATGGAAAAGCCTGTCACTTGCCAGTGGAATTGGAACATAAGGCCTACTGGGCAACTAGGTTCCTAAACCTTAATGCCAAGTTAGTTGGAGAAAAACGTTTGCTCCAGTTAAATGAGCTAGAGGAATTCAGACTCAATGCTTTCGAAAATGCAAAAATTTACAAGGAGAAAGCAAAAAGATGACATGATAAGAAACTGTCATCCAAAGTCTTTGAGCCAGGGCAGAAAGTTCTGCTATTTAATTCTAGGCTCAGATTATTCTCTGGGAAATTGAAATCCCGGTGGAGAGGACCATATGTGATTACAAGTGTGTCACCATATGGATACGTAGAGCTTCAGGATAATGATTCCAACAAAAAGTTCATTGTTAATGGACAGAGAGTCAAACATTATCTTGAAAGCAATTTTGAGCAAGAATATTCAAAACTGAGACTTGATTAAAGCTCAGTAATAGTCCAGCTAAAGACAATAAAGAAGCGCTTGCTGGGAGGCAACCCAGCCATTTACAAAGTTTATTTGTTAATTAATTGATTTTTACAGGTATATGTCAATTATCTTCAAGGTAAAATAGCAATTGCTTGAGTTCACAGAGTTATAGAAGGATTCAAAGGATAAAAATAGCAAAAAGAAGCTCACTGGTGCGAAAACACTAGTAAGAGCTGTTTTGGGCGTCCAACGCCAGAAAGAAGCACCTTCTGGGCGTTGAACGCCAGAAAGAAGCACCTTCTGGGCGTTCAATGCCAGATTTACAGCGTCCTGGGCGCTCAGAAAAATGCCCAGTGACAAAGGAGTTCCTGGCGTTCAATGCCAGAAAGAAGCAACAGCTGGGCGTTGAACGCCCAGGAGAAGCTGCACATGGGCGTTAAACGCCCAAAACATGCATCGTTTGGGCGTTTAACGCCAGGATGGTGGGGAGGAGGTAAATTCGTTTTTACTTCACATTTTTTTTATTTTCTACATTTCAATTCATGATTTCTTGCATAAACATGTTACAAATTCTCATCCTTTAATTCCAAAAATTTTAATCCTAATTTCTAAAAACCCTTTTTACGAAAATATCAAATGTATCTTAATCCATAAACACAAATCTTTTTCCAATCTAATCCAACTCTTTTTCAAATTTTTCAAAACTAAATTATCTTGTAAAATCTTTTTCAAAATAAAAAATTCAGATTTATCTTTTTCAAATATCATTCACAACTTTTTAATTTTAAATTATATATTTTTCTTATCATATTTATCTTTTATAAATCATATCTTCTATCTTATCTTTCTTCAATATTTTCGAAAACCCACCCCCCCTTTAAATCCACATTCAGCCTCCCTCCTCTCATCCACCATTCGACACTAGCTCTCCTTCTATCCCTCTCATTTCTTTTCTTTTGCTTGAGGACAAGCAAACCTCTAAGTTTGGTGTATTTTTTCGTGATAACTAAACCATACCCACTAAGATCATGGCTCCTAAAGGAAAACAACCCACTCCAAGAGGCAAGAAAGAGAGTATTCCAAAACTACTTTGGAATCAAGGAAAGTTCTTAACCAAAGAACATTCAGACCATTACTACAAAATAATGGGTCTAAGATCAGTGATCCCGGAAGTCAAATTCGATCTGAAAGAAGATGAATATCCGGAGATCCAAGAGCAAATTCGAAACAGGAACTGGGAAATCCTAGCTAATCTTGAAACAAAAGTGGGAAGGAATATGGTTCAGGAGTTCTACGCTAATCTGTGGCAAACAGACAGGCAGAGAATATCTGGAACTGCCTTCTATGACTATCGGACCTTGGTCAGAGGAAAGATTGTTCACATCCACCCAGACTCCTTTAATAGGAGAATGATGAGAACAAACAAGGGCTTGGACAAGATTCTAGAGGATATATGCATCCCTGGAGCTAGGTGGACCACCAGCACCATGGGTGTCCCAAATCAACTCAAGAGAGAAGATCTCAAACCAGTAGCCAGAGGCTGGCTGGACTTCATTGGGCGTTCTATATTGCCCACTAGCAACCGTTCTGAAGTCACGGTTAAAAGAGCAGTGATGATTCACTGCATTATGTTGGGAAAAGAAGTAGAAGTTCATCAGTTAATTTCGTGTGAACTTTACATAATAGCAAACAAGAAATCCAAAGACGCCAAATTGGCTTATCCAAGCCTAATCTCTATGCTATGTAAAGATGCTGGAGTAAAGATAGGAATAACTGAATATATCTCAGTTGAGCGGCCAATTACCAAAATATCAATGGAAAAACAACAAGTACAGGATGACCCCATCAAAATGAGAGCATAGGAATTCCTCCCAGAAATCCCTCAATTTGAATACTATGAGCATCTTGAAGCATCTGTTACCAAGTTGCAAGAAGCTATAGACCAAATAAAGGATGAACAGAATAATCAAAATAGCATGCTTTGCAAATTGCTTAGGGAACAAGAAGAGCAAGGGCGTGACTTAAAGGAACTGAAGCGTCAAAAATTATCTCTTGAAGGACCAAGCACCCCACAGACTAGAAGAACATCCACTTCCCAAAATAAAGGTTGTTGAGTTCTAATTTTTGTTTTAACTCTGTGATAGTTGTTATTATAGGAATTTAGCTTAGAAGTTATATATAAGTAGTGGTAAATTAGTATATCTATTTTGATTTTATTTTCAATTAAGTTATAATTTATTTTTCTCATAATCATCAAACATGAATAAAATAGTAGATTTTTAGAATAAAGAGGCAATTTATATTTTTTGAGTTCTTAATAAGGAAAATTCTAATTAATTATATGTGGTGGCAATACTTTTTTGTCTTCTGAATGAATGCTTGAACAGTGCATATTTTTTTTATCTTGAATTTTATGAATGTTAAAATTGTTGGCTCCTGAAAGAATGATGAACAAGAAAAATATTATTGCTAATCTGAAAAATCATGAAATTGATTCTTGAAGCAAAAAAAAGCAGTGAAAAAAAAATTACAAGGAATCATTGGATAAAGAAGCAGAAAAAGCCAATAGCCCTTAAAACCAAAAGGCAAGGGTAAAAAGGATCCAAGGCTTTGAGCATCAATGGATAGGAGGGCCCAAGGAAATAAATCCAGGCCTAAGCGGCTAAATCAAGCTGTCCCTAACCATGTGCTTGTGGCATGCAGGTCCAAGTGAAAAGCTTGAGACTGAGTGGTTAAAGTCGTGATCCAAGGCAAAAGAGTGTGCTTAAGAACTCTGGACACCTCTAATTGGAGACTTTAGCAAAGCTAAGTCACAATCTGAAAAGGTTCACCCAGTTATGTGTCTGTGGCATTTATGTATCCGGTGGTAATATTGGAAAACAAAGTGCTTAGGGCCACGACCAAGACTCATGAAGTAGCTGTGTTCAAGAATCAACATACTAAACTAGGAGAATCAATAATACTATCTGAATTCTGAGTTCCTATGGATGCCAATCATTCTGAATTTCAAAGGATAAAGTGAGATGCCAAAACTGTTTGGAAGCAAAAAAGCTACTAGTCTCGCTCATCTAATTAGAATCTGAGCTTCACTTAGAACTCTGAGATATTATTGCTTCTTGATTTCTTTTTATCCTATTTTATTTATCTAGTTGCTTGAGGATAAGCAACAGTTTAAGTTTGGTATTGTGATGAGCAGATATTTTATACGCTTTTTGGGGGTAATTTCATGTAGATTTTAGTATGTTTTAGTTATTTTTTAATAGATTTTTATTACTAAAGTCCAGAAATATGAATTTTGCATAAAAACTAATAAAAATATACTAAAAAATAACTAAAACATACTGAAAACTACATGAAATTACCCCAAAAAGCGTATAAAATATCCGCTCATCACAGAGCACCATTCATACGTACGCGCAATGTACGCGTACGCATGCCTCAAGCATTTTCGCCTACCCATGTGGCTGCGCACATGACGCGTGATGACAAGTCATCATATACCCATTTTTCAAGCTAATTTCACTTGTTTTGTTAGCATTTATGCACTTTCTTGCATCCTAAGTAAGTGATTTGGAGTGATAATGCATAACTTCTCTAAATCAAGCAACCACCATGAAATTAATGTTAAATCATGAGGCTTAAGCTAATTTTAATTGAATTTTAATTGATTTATAAGCCTCTTGAATTTAGTGATACTTGGAGTGGTTGTTTTGGTTTATTGTAGGTGAAGAAAAGAAAAGAAAAGGAAAAGCGTGGCCTAAGAAGTGTAGCCCAAGGAAAGGAAAGTGTGGCAAAAGAGAGAAGAAGCGTGCCGCATGCATAGGGGGAGGCAACATTGCCTTCCACAAGGGCACACTGCCCTCTAGGAGGGCAACATAAGAGAACCAAGAAGAGAAGGCAACTCTGCCCTGCCCACTCCAAGGGCAGAGCACAATTTTGTGCCTTGGAACCAAGAAGAAGAGAACCTTGCCCTGCCCTCCACAAGGGCAGAATCGGGCTCTCCAAGGAAGAAATTCAAAGGAAAAATATCACCCATGCATGCCACAAGGATCGAACAAGGGACCATGAGGAAGCTTGGCACTAAGGTCCACTACCGTGCCAAGAAACCAAGGAAATTATTGTAGCGTGTGCTTCCTCTGTGATTCGAACACGGGACGTGAAAGAGGGAACATTGCCCTGCCCTCTGCGCGGGCAGGGCAGCATCTTGTGTGTGGCGCATCACGCACAATCCTGGCGCACCAAGTCTCGTTCCTGGCAGCATCAGCGCGCGCAACGCTCGTCCCTGGCAGCACCAACTTTTCCTGCCCTGCCCTTGGCGCGGGCAGGGCAGCACCTTGCGCACCAAGAAGCAAATTCTGTGCACATTGCCGCGCCAAGCTCGCACAACGCCGCACCAATCTCATGCACCAAGCACCAATTTTCTGCCCTGCCCTCCACAAGGGTAGGGCAGCCTCCTGGGAGTCACAATTTTGGGCCGAAAAATTCAATTAAAAATCTAATTGAATTCATTTCTTCACCAAATCAAAAGCCCATCCAAATCCCAATATCCAAGAATAGAAAGTGTATAAATAGGATTTAGTTTGATGTAATTAGACCTTTTACTTGACTTTTACCTTCACTTTTGAATTTTACTTTTACTTTCATCTTTCTTTGGAGCTTTGGCAATTGTTCTTGGAACTTTACTGAGAATTCTGAGAATTGGGGAGGAGAATTGATCTCTCTTCTTCCTCATTCTTGCCTGAGCACTTCTAATCTTCTGTTTCTGAGTTTTGGGTGTGAGAAATTGAGGAAATTCTGTCTCAATTCCCATTCAAACTCTCTTTAAATCTTTTCTGCATAATTCGATTCAATTTCAATTTCCTTTACTGCTTCCTCTTCTAATTCTTGTCAATTGCTTTGTTAACTTGGATCTAGGAAGGCAAATAGAGATCTAGGCTCTGCTACCTAGTCTCTTGAGACCTGAGACCCAATTTTACTTTTGGTTCTTCTGTGAACCTTGCTGCACTTTAATTTCCTATTCTGTTTGAATTTCAGTTTACTCTAATTCATCTTCTACTTAATTGATTGCTGCAATTTACTTCTTCTTTGTTTAGATCCTGCAATCCCATTCCTCAATTCCCTTTTATATTCAAGCAATTTACCTTCCTTGCCATTTCAGTTACTGCAATTTACCTTTCTTGCACTTTAAGTTTCAGTCATTTAGTTTCTTGTTCTTTAAGATTCTGCAATTTTACTTCTCTACTTTCTAATTTACAGCACATTTCCCTTTCCCCTTTACATTTCAAGCAATCTATCTTCTGTCAAACACAAATCACTCAACCAACACTTGATTCGCTTGACTAAACCACCCACTAAACTAAAATTGCTCAATCCTTCAATCCCTATGGGATTGACCTCACTCATGTGAGTTATTATTACTTGATGCGACCCGGTACACTTGCCGGTGAGTTTTGTGTTGGATCGTTTTCCACACATCAAGTTTTTGGCGCCGTTGCCGGGGATTGAAATAGATTGACAATGATTAAGTGAAGTGGAGGTCTAGATTAAGCACTTTTTCTTTTCTGTTATTCTAATTCCTACTAACACACTAACTGTTTGAGAAATTGCCTCTATTAATTCACTAACAATTTATCTCAAATAACTGCACTTAATTCTCAAGCGTGTTGTTGTTTGGTCATCCTGATTGTTTGCATATCACAGGAAATCAAGTTTCTACAGACAAGGGGTATCATGACATGAAGCCACCACTCATCACACTCATCAAGAACAATTGTTCTTATGACGGAAATCCATCGGAAGATCCTCAGCAGCACATATCCACCTTTCTAAAGACTTGTAATGCAGTCAAAACTGATGGCTCAGATCATGACACTTATAAGATTCTGTTATTCCCCTTCTCATTAAAGGGTGAAGCTGCACAATGGTTTGAAACTTTTCCTCAAGGAAGTATCACTAGTTGGGATGATTTGGTTACCAAATTTCTGGCCAAATTCACCTCATCTAGACAGATCATCCAGCTGAAAAAGGAGGAACATCCATTCACACAAGGGGATGAAGAACCACTCTTCAAGGCATGGGAAAGATACAAGAAAGCGACTGATAAAGTGGGCTTCCGAGCTTTCTATGAAGGATTGACCCCAGAAACAAGAAAAGCAGTGGATTACTTCTCAGATGGCCTACTCAAAGCAACAACAACTGCCCAAGGAATTTCAGACTTCAATGACAAAGAAGTCAACAACCAACACTCATTTGAGAAATCACAGAATGCAATCCCAGAAAGAGAAGTGACGAATATTGAAGGGGCGAATGCGTTCAAGGACCTAAACGGACAAATGCACCATCAAACACAGCAAAATATGGAACTGTCTGCTGCAGTGAATGCCAAATTTCCACCATGGAGACCTCATTCTTATCTGAGAATAAGGGAGCCTCAACATCAAGAACAAGGAAGTTTCCACCAGGGCAATCCCATGACCACAACCAATCAACATCCCCCACCCACTAATACCCCCCAAAGCCAATACTCACAACACAGACACTCCCAGGCACATCTCAACTGGAGAAGGAACGAGTACCAAAATCACAAACCAAGGGACTTCAACTATAACAACCATAATTTCACAAATCAACAAAAACATCATTACAGCAATAACAACCACTACATGCCACCACCACACCCACCCTTCCTACCTTTAACATGTCATAACCAACCAACCTCACAAGACTCTCAGAGAATCACAAACTTGGAAATCCTAATGGAGAGAATAATGAAACATCAAGAGGAGACAACAAGGAACCAAGAAATGTTAATGAGAGGAATTGAGGAGCAGATAGCTCAACTGGCGAAGTACTTTGCAGAAATGGGTGAGAAGAAACCAGATACTTTCTTCAAAACCATTGAAGACAAACCAACCAACAACAAAGATGCTACAAAGAAGGAAGGATGGAAAGGGATCATAGAGGACAATGAGAAAATACTGGACAAAGGAAGCACCAGCTAAGAAAAATACAACAAGGAATTCTTTCAAGAAGAAGCAGAGGATAGAACTAAAGAAAAGCAAAAAATCCTCACTGGAAAGTTTTCACTAGGGGATCGAGTGATGATCAATATTCAACCCTTGAAGGTGTCCCCACAGTTACTTGAGCACTACATTGTGACTAAGATCCTTCCACAAGAATCTATAGAGGTCATCAAAGAGGAAACCGGAAGGAAGTTCACAGTAAAGAAAGACAAGCTAAGACACTGTGATTTTCAACCTCCATGATCAGTAGAACAGAAGATGTCAAGCTAGTGACAATAAAAGAGCGCTTGTTGGGAGGCAACCCAACCTGAAGTAGTTTTCTTTTCATAGCTTTTCAATAAAAATGTTGAACAAGTAGTATGTATTGCAAGGAGCTAAGTTTGGTGTTGCACACCAAAACAATTTGAGGGAGAATGAAAACTTCTAAGTTTGGTGTTCCACCAAAAATATCACATTCTCACCTCTTGCATGATTCTAGCTCCAAGCAATCAAACACATTATTCAACTGTTGAATTGTTTCCTAGCTTTAATTTCATTAACCTTTAGCAAGTACACATGGTTTCAATTATGGTTGACTTGTTGCATCTGAGACAGTGGCAAAACAATTAAGTTTGGTGTTCACACACCAAAACAAATCCTGAAACCACACTCTGTTTATGCACACTAACCATATAAATTAAGGGCTTGAGAAGCAAGCAACTTTGAGGATTAAGCAGGACATGAGTCAACAATTGAAGACATTATGCATCTTAACTCAAAGAGAACACAACAGAAGGAAAAATCAAAGGGCTGCAACTTCAAAGGTTGTATCTAAAACTTAATCCTTGCTGCTGTGAAATGTTTTGAATCTGGAAACAATTGTATGTCTTGCTAAAGTGTTTATCTAGTTGCAAGTGAAATTGTTTGCTAAAAATGCTAAGTCTGCATATTGCTTGTTATCCATCACTTAGCTTTAAATATTGTTTTGTTTCCCATATGCTTAAATAAAAGAGTTTGGTTTGAATTGAAAAGTGAAATATCCAATGTTGCATAAGTATGAATGGAAGTTGGTGGTGGTACATGTGTTTGATTAAATGTATAACTCATGAAATAATTGTTGCATAATATCATTCTCATTCAATTGTGAGTTAGCTTGCTGTTACAAAGACTCTTATCAATAATGAAAAGGCCCTTGGTAACAAAAACAGAAAGAAAAGGAAAAGAAAAAGCCAAAATGGCAAGAAAAAACAAAGAATAAAGGTTGGACACCAATAGCTTGGACCCTAGGACATATGCCTGTGGTGTTCTTGTACTAAGATCTGCTTGGATGAGTAAATTCTAAGGGGTATTTTAAAACCCGGTCACTTAGATCAACTGATTTGGGATGGCCAATTGAAAATCCACAATAAAGAGCAACTTAGATACAAAACATTTAGTTATCCAAAGAGATGCTGGGCATCAATGATCCTAGGAAGAATTAGTGAGCCATGTGTCTGTGGTGGAAAGATGTTGAGCAAAAGAAAAGAAAATAAAGCCAAAGGCTATGCTGCAACATTTGACACCCAACCTCTAAAAGAATAATAAGCTTGTTGAGCATTGTAAGCCAAGAAAAGTTAGCAAGGGAGGAATCAAAAAGTGAGTCTTATAACAGCAAGTTTAGCAAACCTTTGATGCAAAATGTGTATTATGCAGCAGCAACAATAAATGAGTTGTCATTGTCTGCACAAAGATCCCATAGATCAAGTTCTGCTATCTGCATAATAAGGATAAGTGTCCTTTTCTTATTCATTTCATTTACTCTTAGTTTTGATGCTTGCTTGGCGACAAGCAAGATTTAAGTTTGGTGTTGTGATGACAAGTCATCATATACCCATTTTTCAAGCTAATTTCACTTGTTTTGTTAGCATTTATGCACTTTCTTGCATCCTAAGTAAGTGATTTGGAGTGATAATGCATAACTTCTCTAAATCAAGCAACCACCATGAAATTAATGTTAAATCATGAGGCTTAAGCTAATTTTAATTGAATTTTAATTGATTTATAAGCCTCTTGAATTTAGTGATACTTGGAGTGGTTGTTTTGGTTTATTGTAGGTGAAGAAAAGAAAAGAAAAGGAAAAGCGTGGCCTAAGAAGTGTAGCCCAATGAAAGGAAAGTGTGGCAAAAGAGAGAAGAAGCGTGCCGCATGCATAGGGGGAGGCAACATTGCCCTCCACAAGGGCACACTGCCCTCTAGGAGGGCAACATAAGAGAACCAAGAAGAGAAGGCAACTCTGCCCTGCCCACTCCAAGGGCAGAGCACAATTTTGTGCCTTGGAACCAAGAAGAAGAGAACCTTGCCCTGCCCTCCACAAGGGCTGAATCGGGCTCTCCAAGGAAGAAATTCAAAGGAAAAATATCACCCATGCATGCCACAAGGATCGAACAAAGGACCATGAGGAAGCTAGGCACTAAGGTCCACTACCGTGCCAAGAAACCAAGGAAATTATTGTAGCGTGTGCTTCCTCCGTGATTCGAACACGGGACGTGAAAGAGGGAACATTGCCCTGCCCTCTGCGCGGGCAGGGCAGCATCTTGTGTGTGGCGCATCACGCACAATCCTGGCGCACCAAGTCTCGTTCCTGGCAGCATCAGCGCGCGCAACGCTCGTCCCTGGCAGCACCAACTTTTCCTGCCCTGCCCTTGGCGCGGGCAGGGCAGCACCTTGCGCACCAAGAAGCAAATTCTGCGCACATTGCCGCGCCAAGCTCGCACAACGCCGCACCAATCTCATGCACCAAGCACCAATTTTCTGCCCTGCCCTCCACAAGGGCAGGGCAGCCTCCTGGGAGTCACAATTTTGGGCCGAAAAATTCAATTAAAAATCTAATTGAATTCATTTCTTCACCAAATTAAAAGCCCATCCAAATCCCAATATCCAAGAATAGAAAGTGTATAAATAGGATTTAGTTTGATGTAATTAGACCTTTTACTTGACTTTTACCTTCACTTTTGAATTTTACTTTTACTTTCATCTTTCTTTGGAGCTTTGGCAATTGTTCTTGGAACTTTACTGAGAATTCTGAGAATTGGGAAGGAGAATTGATCTCTCTTCTTCCTCATTCTTGCCTGAGCACTTCTAATCTTCTGTTTCTGAGTTTTGGGTGTGAGAAATTGAGGAAATTCTGTCTCAATTCCCATTCAAACTCTCTTTAAATCTTTTCTGCATAATTCGATTCAATTTCAATTTCCTTTACTGCTTCCTCTTCTAATTCTTGTCAATTGCTTTGTTAACTTGGATCTAGGAAGGCAAATAGAGATCTAGGCTCTGCTACCTAGTCTCTTGAGACCTGAGACCCAATTTTACTTTTGGTTCTTCTGTGAACCTTGCTGCACTTTAATTTCCTATTCTGTTTGAATTTCAGTTTACTCTAATTCATCTTCTACTTAATTGATTGCTGCAATTTACTTCTTCTTTGTTTAGATCCTGCAATCCCATTCCTCAATTCCCTTTTATATTCAAGCAATTTACCTTCCTTGCCATTTCAGTTACTGCAATTTACCTTTCTTGCACTTTAAGTTTCAGTCATTTAGTTTCTTGTTCTTTAAGATTCTGCAATTTTACTTCTCTACTTTCTAATTTACAGCACATTTCCCTTTCCCCTTTACATTTCAAGCAATCTATCTTCTGTCAAACACAAATCACTCAACCAACACTTGATTCGCTTGACTAAACCACCCACTAAACTAAAATTGCTCAATCCTTCAATCCCTGTGGGATCGACCTCACTCATGTGAGTTATTATTACTTGATGCGACCCGGTACACTTGCCGGTGAGTTTTGTGTTGGATCGTTTTCCACACATCAACGCGCACGCGTGGATTGAGAAGTTCCACCTTCCATCCAAAAACCCGAGAGTTAGGCCTGCACTGTGCGGAAATTGGGCCTAAGGCACAAACCGATTCACGCGTACGCACACCTGGCGCGTACGCGTCCTTTTGGCAACTTGCGGATTGACGCGCAATTGTACGGGTGCGCACGCGCCGATAGTGCCACCTGCCCTCCTGGTACATTTTCCAGAGAGTTATGCCCACGCTGCGCCAACATTGTGTCTTTAGCATAAACCCACACGCGCGTACGCGCACCTGCCGCGTACGCGCCACTCTCGGAATAATCCATCGACGTGGACGCACTCTGTACGCGTACGCGTCGCATCCATTACACCACCATCCGCGCGCGCACGCCATGCGTGCGTACGTGCGGATTCCCTTATTTCAAGCATTTCCTTTCTTCTCTTCTCTCCATTTCTTTCCTTCTCCCTTCTTCTTCCCTTCTTCTACCCCTCATCCAACACTCCCAAACAGCATTGATAACCATTTATTTTAGTTAGTTAATTAGTTAGTTAGTTAGTTGATTAGTTAGTTAATTTAATTTTCATTTAATTTTCTCTTTTTCATTGTAAGTATTGGATTGTTATTCTTGTTTACCTTTAATTGTTGCTGAGTATTAAAAAAGGATGTTATCTTAACATCATTATGTTTATAAACATTGTTGGATTCTATTGTTGAGGTTATATTTTGCTACTTGGTTTTGAGTTCTTCATGCTTACCTTTTAAGAATACCAAGTGATGAGAATTGCCTTCAAGCATGTTTAATCTTTTTAAATTGCATGATTTGTCCACCATGTGATTTGAGCCTTATTCTGTGATTAGGCAACCTCTTGATGGATGATGTTGTGCATTTACCTTAATGCATTGTGCTTCTTGTTCATATGCATCCATATGTTTATAGCTTAAATGCTCTCATGCTTCTTTAATACTTATTTTACCTTACAAGTTTACTTAAAGCATCTCAAGCACACTAGGATAAGTGAGGTGTATACTTCTTTTGTGACATCACTTTTTATGTTAACGTGCGTTCTAAACCGCGCAATTTAGAATTCACACATTTATTTGTCATTAATGTCACACTAATTCACTTACTCAATTCTAGTGTTTTACCTCATTCCAACAATGTATGCTTCCTTGCTTTTGTTTTCTCATCTTATGGTGTTATATTTTTGTTTTTCATGATATAATGCACTGATGAGCGGATAATTTATACGCTTTTTGGCATTGTTTTTAGGTAGTTTTTAGTAAGTTCAAGCTACTTTTAGGGATGTTTTCATTAGTTTTTATGTTAAATTCACATTTCTGGACTTTACTATGAGTTTGTGTGTTTTTCTGTGATTTCAGGTAAATTCTGGCTGAAATTGAGGGACTTGAGCAAAACTCTGAAAAAGGCTGACAAAAGGACTGCTGATGCTGTTGGAATCTGACCTCCCTGCACTCAAAATGGATTTTCTGGAGCTACAGAACTCCAAATGGCGCGCTCTCAACGGCGTTGGAAAGTAGACATCGAGAGCTTTCCAGCAATATATAATAGTCCATACTTTATTCGGAAATTGACGACGTAACTTGGCGTTGAACGCCAAGTTCATGCTGCTGTCTGGAGTTAAACGCCAGAAAAACGTCATGATCTGGAGTTGAACGCCCAAAACACGTCATAACTCGGAGTTCAACTCCAAGAGAAGCCTCAGCTCGTGGATTGATCAAGCTCAGCCCAAGCATACACCAAGTGGGCCCCGGAAGTGGATTTATGCATCAATTACTTACTCATGTAAACCCTAGTAGCTAGTCTAGTATATATAGGACCTCTTACTATTGTATTAGACATCTTTGGTCTCAGTTTTGTTTTATTCTTCATCCTAAGAGGCTATTGATCACATTTTAGGGGGCTGGCCATTCGGCCATGCCTGAACCTTTTACTTATGTATTTTCAACGGTGGAGTTTCTGCACACCATAGATTAAGGGTGTGGAGCTCTGCTGTACCTCAAGTATTAATGCAGTTCTATGTTCTTTTATTCAATTCTCTTTTATTCTTATTCCAAGATATTCATTCGCACCCAAGAACATGATGAATGTAATGATGAAAGTGACGATCATTATCATTCTCACTTATGAACGCACGTGATTGACAACCACTTCCGTTCTACATGCAACAGAGCTTGAATGCGTATCTCTTAGATTCCCCAACAGAATCTTCGTGGTATAAGCTAGATAGATGGCGGCATTTATGAGGATCCGGAAAGTCTCACCTTGTCTGTGGTATTCCGAGTAGGATCCTGGGAATCCGGAAAGTCTAACCTTGTCTGTGGTATTCCGAGTAGGATTCCGGTAATGAATGACTGTGACGTGCTTCAGACTCGCAAGTGCTGGGCGTTAGTGACAAACGCAAAAGAATCAAGGGATTCTATTCCAGTAGGATCGGGAACCAACCAGTGATTAGCCGTGCTGTGACAGAGTGCGTGAGCGTAGTTTTCACTGCGAGGATGGGATGTAGCCATCAACCATGGGTGATGCCTCCAGACGATTAGCCATGCGAGTGACAGCCGCAGAGGACCATTTTCCCGAGAGGATTGAAAGTAGCCACCGCTGATGGTGAACCCCTATACACAGCTTGCCATGGAAAGGAGTAAGAAAGATTGTGTTGAAGCAGTAAGAAAGCAGGCGTCCTTGAGCCATGCAGCATCTCCATATGCTTATCTGAAATTCCCACCAATGAATCTGCATAAGTATTCTATCCCTTTTATTATTTCCTTTTATTATTAATTTTCGAAATCATAAACAATTTTAATCTGCCTAACTGAGATCTACAAGGTGACCATAGCTTGCTTCATACCAACAATCTCTGTGGGATCGACCCTTACTCACGTAAGGTTTATTACTAGGACGACCCAGTACACTTGCTGGTTAGTTGAACGGAGTTGTGGATTCAACCAGTGCCATAATAATGATGCCTCTCACAATAGTTTTTGTGTACATACCAAAGACCCAATATTATTGAACACAATTTCGTCCACCAAGTTTTTGGCGCCGTTGCCGGGGATTGTTCGAGTATGGACAACTGACGGTTCATCTTGTCGCTCAGATTAGGTAATTTTCTTTTCAAAAAGTTTTCAAAAATCTTTCAAAAATATTTTTTATTATTATTTTCGTTTTTCTAAAGTATATTTTCGAAAAATATAATAAAAATACAAAAAAAAATTTCATAAAATCATAAAAATCAAAAATAGTTTGTGTTTCTTGTTTGAGTCTTGAGTCAATTTTTAAGTTTGGTGTCAATTGCATGCTTTAAAAAATTTTTCTTGCATTTTTCGAAAATCCCATGTATTCATAGTGTTCTTCATGATCTTCAAGTTGTTCTTTGATAAGTCCTCTTGTTTGATCTTGATGTTTTCTTGTTTTTGTGTTGTTTGTTGTTTTTCATGTGCATTTTTGCATTCATATTTTCCATACATTAAAGATTTCTAAGTTTGGTGTCTTACATGTTCTCTTTGCATCAAAAATTTTTCAAAATTATGTTCTTGATGTTCATCATGATCTTCAAAGTGTTCTTGGTGTTCATCTTGACATTCATAGCATTCTTGCATACATTCATTGTTTTGATCTAAAAATTTCATGCATTGAGTATTTTTGTTGTTTTTCTCTCTCATAATTAAATATTCAAAAATTAAAAAAATATCTTTTCCTTATTTTCCTCCAAATTTTCGAAATTTTGGGTTGACTTGGTCAAAAAAATTTTTTAAAATTAGTTGTTTCTTGCAAGTCAAGTCAAAATTTCAATTTTAAAAATCTTATCCTTTCAAAATCTTTTTCAAAATTCATATCTTTTTCATTTTTTTTATTTAATTTTCGAAAATTTCAAAAATCTTTTTCAAAATATTTTCAAAATCTTTTTCTTATCTTTATATCTAATTTTCGAAAATATGCTAACAATTAATGTGATTGATTCAAAAATTTGAAGTTTGTTACTTTCTTGTTAAGAAAGGTTCAATCTTTAAGTTCTAGAATCTTATCTTGTAGTTTCTTGTTAGTTAAGTAATTTTAAAAATTAAATCTTTTTCAAAATATCTTTTTCTTAAAAATCTTTTTATCTTTTTATCTTATCTTTTTCAAGAATTTTATCTTTTTCAAAATTTGATTTCAAAATATCTTATCTAACTTACTATCTTCTTATCTTTTTCAATTTTGATTTCAAATCTTTTTCAATCAACTAACTAACTTCTTGTTTGTTTCTTATCTTTTTCAAAACCACCTAACTACTTTTCCCTCTCTAATTTTCGAAAATATCTCATCCCTTTTTCAAAAATTCTTTTTAATTAATTAATTGTCTCATGTTTTAATTTTAATTACATTTTATCTTTAATTTTCGAAAATCACTAAACCCTTTTTCAAAATTATTTTTGAAATTTCTCTTCTTCTCTTCTTCTATTTAATTATTTAATTACTAACACTTCTCTCCACCTCTCTTCATCCATAAATCCGAATTCTTCTTCATTCTTCTACTCCCCTTCTTTTTCTACTAACATAATAAAGGAATCTCTATACTGTGACATAGAGGATTCCTCTTTCTTTTCTTGTTTTCTTCTCTTTCATATGAGCAGGAACAAGGATAAAGGCACTCTTGTTGAGATTGATCCAGAACCTGAAAGGACTCTGAAGAGAAAATTAAGAGAAGCTAAATTACAACAATCCAGAAACAACCTTTCAGAAATTTTCGAACAAGAGAAGGAGATGGCAGCCGAAAATAATAATAATAATGCAAGGAGAATGCTTGGTGACTTCACAAAACCAACGTCCAAGTTTGATGGAAGAAGCATCTCCATTCCTGCCATTGGAGCCAATAACTTTGAGCTGAAACCTCAGCTAGTTGCCTTGATGCAACAAAACTGCAAGTTTTATGGACTTCCATCTGAAGATCCTTACCAGTTTTTAACTGAGTTCTTGCAGATCTGTGAGACTGTAAAGACGAATGGAGTTGATCCTGAAGTCTACAGACTCATGCTTTTCCCTTTTGCTGTAAGAGACAGAGCGAGAATATGGTTGGATTCACAACCTAAGGATAGCCTGGACTCCTGGGATAAGCTGGTCACTGCCTTTTTGGATAAATTCTTTCCTCCTCAAAAGCTGAGTAAGCTGAGAGTGGATGTTCAAACCTTCAAACAAAAAGATGGTGAATCCCTCTATGAAGCTTGGGAAAGATACAAGCAGCTGACCAAGAGATGTCCATCTGACATATTTTCAGAATGGACCATATTAGATATATTCTATTATGGTCTCTCTGAATTTTCGAAAATGTCATTGGATCATTCTGCAGGTGGATCTATTCACCTGAAGAAAACCCTGAAGGCTCAAGAGCTCATTGACATGGTTGCAAATAACCAGTTCATGTACACCTCTGAGAGGAATTCCGTGAACAATGGGATACCTCAGAAGAAAGGAGTTCTTGAAATTGATACTCTGAATGCCATATTGGCTCAGAACAAAGTGTTGACTCAACAGGTCAACATGATCTCTCAAAATCTGAATGGATTGCAACATGCATCCAACAGTACTAGAGAGGCAGCTTCTGAAGAAGCTTATGATCCTGAGAACCCTGCCATGGCAGAGGTTAATTACATGGGTGAACCTTATGGAAACACCTATAACTCATCATGGAGAAATCATCCAAATTTCTCCTGGAAGGATCAACAAAAACCTCAACAAGGTTTTAACAATGGTGGACGCAATAGGCTGAACAATAGCAAGCCATATCCATCATCTTCTCAGCAACAGACAGAGAATTCTGAACAAAACACCTCTAATTTAGCCAATGTAGTCTCTGATCTGTCAAAGGCCACTTTTAGTTTCATGAATGAAACAAGATCCTCTATTAGAAACCTGGAGGCACAAGTGGGCCAGCTGAGTAAGAAAGTCATTGAAACTCCTCCCAGTATTCTCCCAAGCAATACAGAAGAAAATCCAAAAGGAGAGTGCAAGGCCATTGACATAGTCAATATGGCCGAATGCACAAGGGAGGAGGAGGACGAAAATCCTAGTGAGGAAGACCTAGAGGAATCTGAGGCTCATACAGAGACCATAGAGATTCCATTGAATCTCCTTCTGCCATTCATGAGCTCTGAAGACTATTCTTCCTCAGAAGAAGATGAAGATATAATTGGAGAGCAAGTTGCTCAATATTTAGGAGCTATCATGAAGCTAAATGCCAAGTTGTTTGGTAATGAGACTTGGGAAAGTGAACATCCCTTGCTCATTAATGAACTGAATTCTTGGATTCAGAAAACTCTACCTCAAAAGAAACAAGATCCTGGCAAGTTCTTAATACCTTGTTCCATAGGCACCATGATCTTTGAAAAAGCTCTGTGTGATCTGGGGTCAGGGATAAATCTTATGCCACTCTCTGTAATGGAGAAGCTGGGGATCATTGAGGTACAGCCTGCCTTGTTCTCATTGCAACTGGCAGACAAGTCATTGAGAAGCTTATGGGTTAGTAGGACGTTCTAGTAAAGGTTGAAGGCCTTTACATCCCTACTGATTTCATAATCCTGGACACTAAGAAGGAAGATGATGAATGTATCATCCTTGGAAGACCTTTCCTAGCCACAGCAGAAGCTGTGATAGATGTCAACAGAGGAGAATTAGTCCTTCAATTGAATGGGGAATACCTTGTGTTTAAGGCACATGGCCATCCCTCTGTGACAAAAGAGAGTAAGCATGAAGAGCTTCTCTCAGTTCAGAGTCAAAAAGAGCCCACACAGTCCAACTCTAAGTTTGGTGTTGTGAGGCCACAACCAAACTCTAAGTTTGGTGTTCAAACTCCATATCCAAACTCTAAGTTTGGTGTTGGGACCACACTAACATTGACCTGATCACCTTGTGGCTCCATGAGAGCCACTGTCAAGCTATTGACATTAAAGAAGCGCTTGTTGGGAGGCAACCCAATTTAATTTATCTAATTTTATTTTATTTTGTTTTATTGTTATTTTTGTGTTTAATTAGGTACATGATCATGAGAAGTCACGAAAAAATCAAAAAAATTAAAAACAGAGTCAAAAACAGAAGAAAAAATTTTTCACCCTGGAGGACGCACAGGCTGGCGTTCAACGCCAGTAAGATGCATCTGGCTGGCGTTCAACGCCAGAACAGAGCACCATTCTGGCGCTGAACGCCAGAAACAAGCAACATCCTGGCGTTGAACGCCAGGAATGTGCCTAGAGGAGAAAAGCTGGCACTGAACGCCAGTAACAAGCATGAAACTGGCGTTCAACGCCAGAAACATGCATTACATGGGCGTTGAACGCCCAGAACGTGCATCAATGGGCGTTTGAACGCCAGAATGATGCATGAAGGCATTTTACATGCTATATGGTGAAGGAATGGTATTTGTTTACACCTCAGGATCTGTGGACCCCACAGGATCACCCACAGGATCTGTGGACCCCACAGGATCCCCACCTTACCTTTTAATCCTAATCATGAAGGCATTTTACATGCCTATATGGTGAAGGAATGGTATTTGTTTACACCTCAGGATCTGTGGACCCCACAGGATCACCCCACAGGATCTGTGGACCCCACAGGATCCCCACCTTACCTTTTAATCCTAATCACACTCTCCTAAACCTAAATCTCATTCTCTCTACTCCCCATGTCACACTTCACAACACCCATCACCAATCACCTCAAGTCCTCTTCCCAATTCCCCCATTCACCATTATCATCATCCCACTCTTCCCCATAAACCCCACCTACCTTCAAAAATTCAAACCAATTTCCCTCCCATTCCCACCCAAATGGCCGAACATACCTCCCCCCCTTTCCCTATAAATACCCTTCCATTCTACTTCATTTTCACCCAACAAACACCCTCCTTCTTCACCTAAAGCCGAAACCACCTCTCTCCCTCTCTACTATATTTTCTTATTCTTCTTCTACTCTTCTTTTCTTTTTTTGCTCGAGGACGAGCAATATTAAGTTTGGTGTGGTAAAAAGCATAAGCTTTTTGTTTTTCCATTACCAATGGCACCTAAGGCCGGAGTATCCTCTAGAAAAGGGAAAGGGAAAGCAAAAGCTTCCACCTCCGAGTCATGGGAGATGGAAAGATTCATCTCCAAGAGCCATCAAGACCACTTCTATGATGTTGTGGCAAAGAAGAAGGTGATCCCCGAGGTCCCTTTCAAGCTCAAGAAAAATGAGTATCCGGAGATCCGACATGAAGTTCAAAGAAGAGGTTGGGAAGTCTTAACCAACCCCATGCAACAAGTCGGAATCTTAATGGTTCAAGAATTCCATGCCAATGCATGGATCACTAGGAACCATGACCAAGGTATGAACCCAAGTCCAAAGAATTATCTCACAATGGTTAGGGGGAAATACTTGGATTTCAGTCCGGAAAATGTGAGGTTGGCGTTTCACTTGCCTATGATACAAGGTGATGAACGCCCCTACACTAGGAGGGTCAACTTTAATCAAAGGTTGGACCAAGTCCTTATGGACATTTGTGTGGAAGGAGCTCAGTGGAGAATAGACTCCAAGGGCAAGCCAGTCCAACTAAGAAGACTGGACCTCAAGCCTATAGCTAGAGGATGGTTGGAGTTCATTCAACGCTCCATCATCCCTACAAGCAACCGATCTGAAGTTACTGTGGATCGGGCCATCATGATTCATAGCATCATGATTGGAGAGGAAGTAGAAGTTCATGAGATCATCTCCAATGAAATTTACAAAATAGCCGACAAGCCCTCACCTATGGCACGGCTAGCTTTTCCTCACCTTATTTGCCATCTATGTTACTCAGCTGGAGTTATCATAGAAGGAGATGTCTCTATGTGGAACAATTAAGGGTGGAACATCATGAGCACTCCATCATTCTCCAAGAAATAAGAGAAGATCAAAGAGCAATGAGGGAGGAGCAACAAAGACAAGGAAGGGACATAGAAGAGCTAAAGAACATCATTGGTCCTGCAAGAAGAAGACGCCACTAAAGGTGGATTCATTCCTTGTTCTTTATTTCTTTCTGTTTTCGGTTTTTAGTATGGTGTTTATCTATGTTTTGTGTCTTTATTTCATGATCATTATCATGTAACCATGCCTTAAAGCTATGAATAAATTCCATTAATCCTTCACCTCTCTTAAAAGAAAAATGTTTTAATTCAAAAGAACAAGAAGTACATAAATTTCGAAAATAGCTATTGAATTTAGTTTAATTATATTGATGTGGTGACAATACTTTTTGTTTTCTGAATGAATGCTTGAACAGTGCATATGCTTTTGATTTGCTTGTATGAATGTTAAATTGTTGGCTCTTGAAAGAATGATGAACAAAGAGAATGTTATTGATGATCTGAAAAATCATGAAATTGATTCTTGAAGCAAGAAAAAGCAGTGAAAAAGAAGAAGCATTCGAAAAAAAAAATGGAGCTAAAAAGAGTATATAGAAAAGAAGGAGCAGTAAAAAAGCCAATAGCCCTTAAAACCAAAAGGCAAGGGTAAAAAGGATCCAAGGCTTTGAGCATCAATGGATAGGAGGGCCCAAGGAAATTAAATCCAGGCCTAAGCGGCTAAATCAAGCGTCCCTAACCATGTGCTTATGTCATGAAGGTCCAAGTGAAAAGCTTGAGACTGAGTGGTTAAAGTCGTGATCCAAGGCAAAGAGTGTGCTTAAGAGCTCTGGACCACTAACTGGGACTTTAGCAAAGCTAAGTCACAATCTAAAAAGGTTCACCCAGTTATGTGTCTGTGGCATTTTGTGTATCCGGTGGTAATACTGGAAAACAAAGTGCTTAGGGCCACGGCCAAGACTCATAAGTAGCTGTGTTCAAGAATCAACATGCTTAACTAGGAAAGTCAATAACACTATCCGAAATTCTAAGTTCCTAGAGAAGCCAATCATTCATAAACTTCAAAGGAAAAAGTGAGATGCCAAAACTGTTCAGAAGCAAAAAGCTACAAGTCCCGCTCATCTTATAATTAATATTCATTGATATTTGGAATTTATAGTATATTCTCTTCTTTTATCCTATTTGATTTTCAGTTGCTTGGGGACAAGCAACAATTTAAGTTTGGTGTTGTGATGAGCGGATAATTTATACGCTTTTTGGCATTGTTTTTAGGTAGTTTTTAGTAAGTTCAAGCTACTTTTAGGGATGTTTTCATTAGTTTTTATGTTAAATTCACATTTCTGGACTTTACTATGAGTTTGTGTGTTTTCTGTGATTTCAGGTAAATTTTGGCTGAAATTGAGGGACTTGAGCAAAACTCTGAAAAAGGCTGACAAAAGGACTGCTGATGCTGTTGGAATCTGACCTTCCTGCACTCAAAATGGATTTTTTGGAGCTACAGAACTCCAAATGGCACGCTCTCAACGGAGTTGGAAAGTAGACATCCAGAGCTTTCCAGCAATATATAATAGTCTATACTTTATTCGGAAATTGACGATGTAACTTGGCGTTGAACGCCAAGTTCATGCTGCTGTCTAGAGTTAAACGCCAGAAAAACGTCATGATCTGGAGTTGAACGCCCAAAACACGTCATAACTCGGAGTTCAACTCCAAGAGAAGCCTCAGCTCGTGGATTGATCAAGCTCAGCCCAAGCATACACCAAGTGGGCCCCGGAAGTGGATTTATGCATCAATTACTTACTCATGTAAACCCTAGTAGCTAGTCTAGTATATATAGGACCTCTTACTATTGTATTAGACATCTTTGGTCTCAATTTTGTTTTATTCTTCATCCTAAGAGGCTATTGATCACATTTTAGGGGGCTGGCCATTCGGCCATGCCTGAACCTTTTACTTATGTATTTTCAACGGTGGAGTTTCTGCACACCATAGATTAAGGGTGTGGAGCTCTGCTGTACCTCAAGTATTAATGCAGTTCTATGTTCTTTTATTCAATTCTCTTTTATTCTTATTCCAAGATATTCATTCGCACCCAAGAACATGATGAATGTAATGATGAAAGTGACGATCATTATCATTCTCACTTATGAACGCACGTGATTGACAACCACTTCCGTTATACATGCAACAGAGCTTGAATGCGTATCTCTTAGATTCCCCAACAGAATCTTCGTGGTATAAGCTAGATAGATGGCGGCATTTATGAGGATCCGGAAAGTCTCACCTTGTCTGTGGTATTCCGAGTAGGATCCTGGGAATCCGGAAAGTCTAACCTTGTCTGTGGTATTCCGAGTAGGATTCCGGTAATGAATGACTGTGACGTGCTTCAGACTCGCAAGTGCTGGGCGTTAGTGACAAACGCAAAAGAATCAAGGGATTCTATTCCAGTAGGAGCGGGAACCAACCAGTGATTAGCCGTGCTGTGACAGAGTGCGTGAGCGTAGTTTTCACTGCGAGGATGGGATGTAGCCATCAACCATGGGTGATGCCTCCAGACGATTAGCCATGCGAGTGACAGCCGCAGAGGACCATTTTCCCGAGAGGATTGAAAGTAGCCACCGCTGATGGTGAACCCCTATACACAGCTTGCCATGGAAAGGAGTAAGAAAGATTGAGTTGAAGCAGTAGGAAAGCAGGCGTCCTTGAGCCATGCAGCATCTCCATATGCTTATCTGAAATTCCCACCAATGAATCTGCATAAGTATTCTATCCCTTTTATTATTTCCTTTTATTATTAATTTTCGAAATCATAAACAATTTTAATCTGCCTAACTGAGATCTACAAGGTGACCATAGCTTGCTTCATACCAACAATCTCTGTGGGATCGACCCTTACTCACGTAAGGTTTATTACTTGGACGACCCAGTACACTTGCTGGTTAGTTGAACGGAGTTGTGGATTCAACCAGTGCCATAATAATGATGCCTCTCACAATAGTTTTTGTGTACATACCAAAGACCCAATATTATTGAACACAATTTCGTCCACCATGCACCGCAAGCAAAAATGAAAGCAGAAGAAAGAACATGCTGCACCGGTTGACCTACCAGCTGAAGGTAGCAATCCGGAGAGTCGCCGTACCCCCTTGCTCATCTTTGAGTGCACCGATGACGGTGCAAACTTTTAAGTGTGGGGAGGTCGTCTAACCGGTCGGCGATTTTGGGTGACAAGTTTCTAATCTCAACACTTTTGCATTTTATTTTTTTAGGTCTTTTAGGATTTTTGTTGCATTTTCTTATTTTTGCATACATATACAAAATAAGCTTAGTCAAAATAATAAGATTTTTCAAGATTTCTATCTATAGGGCATCTCAATTGATTTGAGTGAAAAACTTTTCATAGAACTTGCTTGAATTATATATATTGTGGATCATGTTTTTGAGCTAAGAACACAAGCTTGTAAGATTTGAGCCTAATGGTGTGGTTACATCTTATAACCACTTATTTTTCCTTCTTGTGTGCATTATTCTCTTTCTATGATTGTAATCTTTGATTTATTTGATTCTTTATGTCCATTATTTTGTGTATTCCTGCATTTATATGATTGAGGACATCATTTCATTAGCTCACTTATCCAAATAGCCTACATTTTATCTTCCATTGTTAGCCAACTTTGAGCCTACGATTAACCCACTTTATTCTTTAATTTAGCACATTACAAGCCCTAAAGCGAAAAAATAATAAATGTCCTTATTTGGATCTTTGATTAGCTTAGGCTAGAGTGTGTGTATCATTCAAGTGTGGGAATCTTGGGACATTGGGGAAATAAACGGGTAGTTTTGTATTGTTATTGTAAATATTTGAGAATTGGGTGCATGTTCATGTATTAATTAGATATATAGACCTTATGCATTGATGTTCTTGTATATGGTTTGAAAGAAAAAAAATGAGAAAAAAAAGAAAAGGAAAAGAAAAAGAAAAATAATATGAAAAAGAAAAGGAAGAAAAAGAAGAAAAAGAACGAAATAAAAAGGGGACAAAATGCCCCAAAGTAAAGTCCAATAAAGATCAATGCATAAGTGTTGTGAAATGAAAAGAAAATACATGAGTATGTGAAAAAGAGAAAAATGGGTAGTTAGGTTAGCTTTGAAATTGTATAGGATGTCATAGGTTAGGTAGGAAGTTTAAGCTTATAAAAAATTCAAATTTCAAGCTCACTTGGCCAAATATGCATCCTACCTTAACCCTAGCCCCATTACAACCAATGAAAAGACCTCATGATATGTGTATACATGCATGAAATAAATGTTGATTGTTAGAAGAAGAACAAATCTTGGAAAGCATGATTAGAGGAGAATTGAGTGAATCGACCCTAAACACTTGAGCGAATAGAGTGCAAACACTACCGGTGAGGGTTTGATTGCTCAATTACATGTTTCCACCTATACTCATCAACTTTTCATGCAAGTTTGTAAAAATATTTAATAAATAAATTCAATTATGGATTAGACTTGCTAGTCCTTAGCTCTCGTGCATATATGCTTCTTGGGAATTGATTTATTTTGACCAAGCAATTGCATTCATTTAGATAGTTGCATTTAGATAGGTTACATATAGTTTAGTCCCATTGAATAAATGCCATACCCTTACTTCATTCTTAGTTTAAGCATGAGGACATGCTTGGTTTAAGTGTGGGGAGGTTGATAAACCCCATATTTAGGATTTATCTTGTATTGATTTTTGGAGATTTTAATACCTTTTACCCATATTTATTCAATGAATTAGCATGATTTTGTGATTGTCTCCTTATTTGTGCTTAAGTGTGAAAACATGCTTTTTAGGCCTTTAACTTGAGGATTTTAATCTCCCTTTGATTCCACTAGAAGCCTTGATGTGTTTGTTAGTAATTTCAGATTGAAAAGGGCTAGGAATGGATCAAAGGAGTGAAGAAAAAAGCATGCAAAGTGGAGAAATCATGGGAAAAGCCAAAGATTTGGACTCGCCCATGGACGCGCGCGCGCACCTGGCGCTTCCGCGCACCTTGCGAAATGGCCCATTGCGCGTACGCGTCGATGTTGATATTTGATTTTTAAGTGAATTCGCACCCAACGAATTCTCAAGAGTTGTGAGGCCCAATCCCAACCAACTTTGGCGCCTAAACTGCTATTTAAAGCCAAGGATTGAAGAGCAAAGGGGATTCAATCATTCACACTCATTAGGATTAGTTTAGAGTTAGTTTTAGAGAGAGAAGCTCTCACTTCTCTAGGATTAGGATTAGGATTAGGTTTAGCTCTTAGATCTAGATTTTAATTCATCTTCTTCTACTTCTACTTCTCAATTCTTTGTTGTTACATTCATTCTTCTTCTCTTCTTTTGTTGTAATCTCCTTTATGTTGTTCTTGTGTTTTGTTGTATATCTACTTTTGTTCCTTCCATTTTCTTCCAATTCAATTCAAGGTAGTTCATAATAATTGTGTTTCTTTTGATTGTTTTTGTTAATTCCTTTCAATAATTGTTGTTAGATTCCATTCTTGTTGTAGATTTCATGTGCTTTCCTTCTATGCCTCTTATGTGTTTGATAAAATGCTTCTTTTGGTTTTAGTGTAGATTTTGTTTTTCTTGGCTTTGGTTGAGTAATTAGTGACTCTTGAATTGTCTAATTCCTTTGTTGATTGATAATTAAAAGTTGCTAATTGATTTGAATGCCTCTAAAGCTAGTCTTTCATTTAGGAGTTAATTAGGACTTGAGGAATCAAATTGATTCATCCACTTGACTTTCCTTCATGGTTAGAGGTTAACTAAGTGAGAGCAATGGACAATTTGTTATCACAATTGAGGAGGATAACTAGGATAGGACTTCTAATTCTCATATCTTGCCAAGAGCTTTGTTAGTTGTTAGTTTATTTTCCTTGCCATTTATAATTCTTGTCTAAAATCTCAAAAACCCCAAATATAACTCACAACCAATAACAAGACACTTCATTACAATTCCTAGGGAGAATGACCCGAGGTTCAATACTTCGGTTTATAAATTTTAGGGGTTTGTTTTAGTGACAAACAACTTTTTGTATGAAAGGATTATTGATTGGTTTAGAAACTATACTTGCAACGAGAATTCATTTGTGAAATTCTATACCATCAAAAATCCAATAATCAGCCGCGGCCACAAGGAAGGAGGAGAAGGGGTAGAGGGTTAGAGAGAGAGTGAAGAAGAAAGGGTAGAGAGAGAGAGTGACATAATCGAAATGAAGGGGGAGAGCATTCGTACTTCGATTTAGGGTAAAATTACCATCAGATTTACCGTGGAAAAATCTGACAGTAAACCATTGTAGGTCACCAAAACGCAGCATTTCACTTATTTGGGTTTACTATCATATTTTTTCGACGGTAAATCCGACCCTAAAGGAGGTGTCAATTTATTTTTGTTTCTCACCAATTATTACCGACAAATTTATCGTCAGAAACGTAAATCCGCCGGTATTTATTTAACCTTACGAATTTGACGCCGTTATTCCCAATAGATCCAATGGTATTTTGCAATACTAAATTCGACGATAAATCCGATATTACTCCACGTTTTTCTTGTAATGGAACAAAACATCTTAAGTCGAACTTCAGTTGATTTTGAATAATGTTATGTTGATTTTGAATCTGCCCTATGCTACTTTTGCAGGAAAGATAGTGCTTTAATTTCTTTTTTTTATTTATCATTTTTTTTTTTGTTTATGATCAAGACTACAATATCAGAAACTGTGTTTTAGTTTATGAGTCTATTTAACTTGCCATTTTCAACAATCTTATGGATTTACTTCTTTTACTTATCATTATGTGTTGATGTTACCATCTTAGTTTCCATTTGGAAATTAGCACATATATGGTCTAATGTGGATTTTTCCTCCTCCTTCTTAGGCATTGTACAAGGAAAAAAAAAATTGAGTTCAATAAAAATTTTTATGTATTCTTCACACAACAATACGCAGTTTTATTCTTATATCTAGAGTGGTGGTTATTTTTTTTCTTATTTATTTATTTTTTCTGCTGAATGGTTGTAATTTAGCCTCTATTATGCTTAATGGTTAACGCATGTAAAGCTATGCTTCCAACGTAGGATGGATTTCAATATTACGATCATTTTTTTTTCTGCTTATAGATTCACATTGGATTCTGCATCTTAGCTGCAGTTGCTCCTCCTATAATATTCAAAGAAAAATCCCTGACGTATGTTTACATGTGTATACTCTTCATTTAACATCATTATGCCTATATTGCATATTTTTTTATGTTTTCAAGAGCCTAGTGTTACTCCGAGATTATGTTTAAAATACTTCGTTGCCTTTATGCTTGTGATGATAACGGATCTAATTCTTCACTAAATCTGCTTCACCCAAATGTTTGCACCTCCAATTATCTAACTAATAAGTTACAATTATGCCTATTACAACTCTACTATTTTATGCAGAAACTATACTATGCTGCATTAATCATTAATTACTTTCTTTTTATCGTTTAATAATAAATAAATTAACGTTAAAGATAGATTTAAAGGTATGAAAAAGCTAAGGTCTAACAGATTTTTTTTTCTTTTTATTTTTTTAAATTTGAAGATTAATAGAATTTAGTAATTAAAAATTGAATATCGATCCAACCTTACAAAATAATGTGATTAGTAATTAGAGACATCAAAATGCTGTAATTAATTTTAAAAGCTATACTTTTATAAATGTATGTTTGATCATTTTTATATTTTGTTAAATTATAATTATATATAAATAATGTAATTAGTAATTAGAGACAATAAAATGATATAATTAGTTTTAAAAGTAATACTTTTATATATCTATATTTGATGATTTTTTTATATTTTGTTAAATTATAATTATATATAAAAATCACGGTTTAAGAATAAATGTAAAATCTAGTAAAAAATAGGTAAATAAAAAATTAGCATCCGCAATCGATTTAGCCACCAAAAAGCCTAGTCGTTATCAGTAAGGAAAAATTTGGTCACTAATAGTTGGTTGCTAATTAGCGAGCGATTACCTCAACGATCGATTTAGCGACAGAAAATTCGGTCACTATTTAGCGACCAATTTTGTTTGGTGAAGGTTTGGTAGTCTTGGTTGAAAATCGGTCACTAAATCAGTCGATAATGATTAGCGATCAACATCGGTCGTTGTTTTAAATTTAGGGACCAAGATTTTGGCAATTACTAAAATCAATCGTTAAGTCGGTCGCTATACTGATAATTTCTTGTAGTGGTAGCCCGGCCCTCACCTCAACATTAACTGCGATGTCGTCATCACTACCACATTCTCCTTATTGCCCTCCTAAATTCTCAATAACACAATTCTATCTTTCCTGTAACACCTTACT
The DNA here is from genome assembly GCF_014773155.1 of Arachis stenosperma. Classification (NCBI taxonomy): domain Eukaryota; kingdom Viridiplantae; phylum Streptophyta; class Magnoliopsida; order Fabales; family Fabaceae; genus Arachis; species Arachis stenosperma. The sequence continues at coordinate 95,244,226 of NC_080380.1, read as the reverse complement.
ACACAAAACTTTACGCTTAAGCCGTAAAGTAAAGGTGGTGTGGTATTACGACCTCTAAAACAAAATATATACACAATAGTATCTGAAAAAGAGAAATATACGAGGAGCCTTGGAAAATAGATAAAATAAAATCGCAAAATAAAAAGCGCATCGCTTAGAAAACGAGATTACTTGCGTGCTAAGAAACCTAGAGATCATAGGTGTAATTAAGTAGAAAACGGGAATGGAGGGACAAAAATACAGAATAACAAGCTCCTAACTCAGCCTGCGAAGCTAAGGCTAACCGGAAAATATTTACATACATATACATATCTCAAAAATCCAAAATACATAACTGAAAACTTAACTCTCCTCAACCCTCTAGGAGGGACAAAATAAACCAGTTTCTTGGAGAGAAAGTTAAGTACATATATCTATAAAGTTGCGCATCAAAATAAACCCAAAGACTACTCCGCTTCATAAGTCCAGACGCCTAGCGAGGTGCCTCTCAACCTGCATCTGAAAACAACAACACAGTATGGGCTAAGAACCAGAGGTTCTCAGCATGGTAAAGGTGCCACGCATATAATATATAAGGTCCTGGAAATGCCAGAGGCAATCCTAGAATGCCGATACTCAGATTAAAAAGCCTTAAAGTATTAAACAGAAACCATAAAGGGCGTGGCTTTCTAGAAATATCCAAGCCTAACATAACTTAACCTTAATCCTATTTCCTTCTGCCTTTCCTCTGTACCTCCATCTCCAATGGTATACCACACACAGATAAACAGATAAAATCAAACACAAGAAGAGTACAAGTACTGCAGATAACAATTATACAATTAGCATAGCATATACATTTAAGTATACTCAATTAATACACAAACAAGTAATTCAGGTAATATGCATATGGTGCATGCCTATCCTATGGCTGATGAGTCTCATTTGTCGGTTATTAAGCCAACCCGACAAGTCTGGTTTGCTAAACCTTTGGACTGTCCCCCAACGCACATCCCCAAGAGTCTATGCATAGCTTTTTCTCATATTATAAATTGCTCAATGGGGGTCAACCTTCCCAGGAATTTAGAGTGCCCGGTCACATTTTACGTCGCAGGGTCAACAGAGTATCGGGTCTCAACCTGAAACATGTGGCGGCAAGCCACGGTACTTTACCTAGAGAAACCCGTATCTCAGATAAATTAAATGTGTAAGCCTCATACACTTCATAGTATTTATAGAAATCAATTATTCAAGCCTTAGCATCTTCAATCATTCATGAATGCATCTCCTTTTTACATGATTTCATCATTTTAACATTTACTTCACCCTCAAGCAAGGACGGATGCATATATATACTTGTGGGGGCAATTGCCCCACTACAATTTTAAAACATTTTGAGTAGTATATGATAATAATATTTATTTGTCCCCACTAAATTATTGAATTTGACCCCACAACAATTTTTTATTCAATTTTTGGTACTTCATACTCAATTTAAAATTTTCATATTAGATGTCATTAGAATGATCAATTCTCAATTTAAATAAAATTTGTGTTTTTTTTAGAAATCGACTCGAAAGAGTATTCTTTATCTTTTTTTATATTAGTTTTAATTTTTTTTCTATAACAATTGCATTAATCGAAAGAACTTTTTCAACTATGAATCTCAATAAGAATTGGCTTCTAATTGTATGAGAAGTAAATTTCTAAATAAGTATTTACTTATATATATGTAAGAATAATACTACACATCCAAGTCTTTTCATGAACTAAGTCTAACCAAGTTAAACAATAATATTTGAAATAATATTAGTAATAACTGATTTTTGTTATCTTAGACTAACTTGGGTGGACTTGGTTAATAAAAGAACATGAATATGTAGCATTATCTTATATAAAAAGACAGATATTTCGATTGTATTGTTAAGAAAAAGATTACTTAATTTTTTTAAAATACGAAACCTAAATAATAAAATTCTAAATTATATGTTATTATTTAAATTATTATTTTAGTGTTTTCATTTGAAAATTAGATATTTTAAAAACTAACCATATTATATGTACATAAAAAATAACTATATGTATATATATATATATATATATATATATTGAAATAAAAAATATACATTAAAAATAAATTAAATAATATATATTTATATATAAATACATAATGATTAATAAATAATTTGATAACTAATTTTTATATACATATAATATTTTTATTATAAAAATTATTATTATTATTATTATTATTATTATTATTATTATTATTATTATTATTATTATTATTATTATTATTATTATTATTATATATTGCCCCACTATCAAAATTTTCTAGATCCGTCACTGCCCTCAAGTTATCTTAATTTACTAACTTCACTTCATTACTAAGCTTCCTAACCAAGTTTAGAACTAACAATAGGAAAATAGAGGTTTAGAAGTTTGAAATTCAGTTTAAAACTCAAAATCTAGTTTTCTGCAGAAAGCAGGGCCATGCGTACGCTTGGGTAAGGTTTAGGCCAAGACACGTATGTATTCCCTGATTATGCGTATGCATTAGCGCATGATCACGCATGAGGATCTTACATACGCATAAACCTCAAGTCACGCGCACGCGTAGGCCACGCGTACGCGTGGGTGTGTAAATTTTAGCCCATTACGCGTACGCATAAGCTCGTTCGCGCACGCATGCGCAAGAGGCAGTAGCTACCATCCGCAAATGAGGATTATGTGTACGCAAAAGTCTCATGTTATGCGTACGCGTGGCGTACATTTTTCCAAAAACTTTTACCAAGTCTGAAATCTGTAGATTTGCCATTTTAAATCCTAAACTTCCGATGCACATAACTTTTTTGTTTTAAATCATTTTTCCTCTGTTCTTCGAATGGCGTAAACTTCACGGACCTAATTTTCATACAAAATAAGTTTGAAACCATTTGGGGGTCCAAAAGCCAAGTTATGGGTCGCCGAAGTTTGGCCAAAAACTAAATTTCACAAAAGACCTCAAAACCTCATTTTCTTTTTAAAACTCTATCCAACCCAGCTCATCAAATCTATAATCATCAATATAACACACTTTTGACAATATCACAATAATCTCTACAATCCTACCATTTTTCAATTCAATAACATCTCACTTCAACCTAAACTTCACAAGTTTATCACCAAATATCAACAAACTAACCCATATTTATTTACATCATGCCATAATCACAAGCTCTTCAAACATCATCACATCATCATTCATCATTCCAATACCAACAAAACCAAAGGAACACCACACATACTTAAACCATATCATTGTTACTAATCATCCAATACACATAATCATTTCAGCTTATCCTATGGTTCTCTAGCCTAAGTTTTCACACGACATTATATATTATACACGTGAAACCTAAACCATACCTTGGCCGATTTTAATGTATTAACCAAGGCAATCCACAAGGGAAAAGGGCAAGATTTCAATCACCAAGATTCAACTCTAACTCCACCAAGCTCTCAAATCAAGCTTCCAATGATTCCAAGGTCTTCATATCATGCATTCATACACCTAACACATATATATACATACATATACCCAACCATTCAATATAAAACATAATCCAAACAATAAATAACTAGGGTTTAGGACTCTCATCGTGCCCACGAACTAAATCCGTCAAGCTCCACAAGCTAAATTGAACCTAGAGTACCAAATTAAACAAAATCTCAACATGGGTTCACTTTAATTTTGAAAATTGAGGAGTAGAGAGGCTAGGGTAAGTTTGAAGCTTACCTATGAAATTGATTTGATAGAATCGTAGAGCTCGATGCGGTGGACGCGTGGCCACAAACGGTGCGGCGATCGGAGCTCGGATGAAGGAGTTATAGTGGATTAAGGTTGTGGTGTGGGTTTGGAAGCTCTCCCCTCCCCTTGGCTATTCAGCGTTGGTTTTTGCGGAAATGGGGAAGAAGATGGGCTTCTGCCCTTTTAAGTGATGGGTCCGGTTGGGCCCACGGGCTGGTTTGGGTCCAGTTCAACCAGTTCGGCCCGTTCGGTCCAATTTCAGGCCAAATTTTTTTAAATTAGTGTCAAAATTTTTATTTTAAAGAGCTCTATCCTATTTTAATATAAGATTTTCATTTCTAATTTTTCTTATTAAAATTTAATTTATTGACTAATTATTTACTAATTTTAGTGGGGTTTAAATTTTCACCGTCACTAACACCTTCTTCCTCTTCATCTCCAACTGCAATCACACAACCCCACCATCACCAGCATCTTATCATTCAACAACAACAAATTGCAACAACATTCAATCTTATGTTTTATTTTTTTTTTTAAAGAAAAAATGTAGAGAGAAAGAAATAGACCAGGTGGTGCACGGAATTGTGATTCACACTTTTCACAACTCCAGTGCCACTAACCAGCAAGTGCACTGGGTCATCCAAGTAATACCTTACGTGAGTAAGGGACGATCCCACGGAGATTGTCGGCTTGAAGCAATCTATGGTTATCTTATAAACCTTAGTCAGGAGATTAATAATGAAAAGAGTTTTGTTTGTAAAAGTAAAAGAACATGAAATGAATAATACTTGTATGCAGTAATGGAGAACAGGTTGAGGTTTTGGAGATGCTCTGTCTTCTGAATCTCTGCACGCAAGGCTCCTTCCATGGCAAGCTGTATGTTGGTGGATCACCGTTGTCAATGGCTACCATCCATCCTCTCAATGAAAATGGTCCAACTACGGGTTCCGTAGGGCTAATCATCTGTTGGTTCTCACTCGTGCTGGAATAGGATCCATCGATCCTTTTGCACACTGTCACTGCGCCCAATATTTGTGAGTTTGAAGCTCGTCACAGTCACCCCTTCCCAGATCCTACTCGGAATACCACAGATAAGGTTTAAACTTTATGGATCTCAAGAGTGCTGCCAATTGATTCTAGCTTATACCACGAAGACTCTGGTTTCACGGATTTGAACACTCTGTTGTCAGGAGAGGCAATCAAACTTGTGAACCAGAAACCCAAGAGATACACACTCAATCTAAGGTAGAACGGAAGTGGTTGTCAGGCACGCGTTCATAAGTTGAGAATGGTGATCAGTGTCACGGATCATCATATTCATCATGTTGAAGTGCGAATGAATATCTTAGAATAGAAACAAGCGTGATTGAATAGAAAACAAAAATAATTGCATTGATCCATCGAGACATAGCAGAGCTCCTCACCCCCAACCATGGGGTTTAGAGACTCATGTCGTAGAAGATACAAATTCAGATGTAAAATATCGTGAGGTACAAAATGAATCTCTAAAAGTAGTTTTTATACTAAACTAGTAACCTAGGTTTAAAGAAAATGGGTAAACTAAGATAGATTGTGCATAAATCCACTTCTGGGGCCCACTTGGTATGTGTTTGGGCTGAGTATTGAAGCTTTCACGTGCATAGACTATTCCTGGCGTTAAACGCCAGCTTTAGTGCCAGTTTGGGCATTTAACTCCAACTTTTATGCCAGTTCTGGCGTTTAACGCCAGAAAATGGTAAAAAAAGCTAGCGTTTAAACGCCAGTTTGCACTATCAAATCTCAGGCAAAGTATAGACTATTATACATTGCTGGAAAGCCCAAGATGTCTACTTTCCAATGCAATTGAGAGTGCCAATTGAGATTCTGTATCTCCAGAAAATCTATTTCGCGTGCAGGATGGTCAGAATCCAACAGCATCTGTATTCCTTTTTCAGCCTCTGAATCAGATTTTTGCTCAGGTCCCTCAATTTCAGCCAGAAAATACCTGAAATCACAGAAAAACACACAAACTCATAGTAAAGTCTTGAAATGTGATTTTTACATAAAAACTAATAAAAATATACTAAAAAGTAACTAAAGCATACTAAAAACTACATGAAAATACCACCAAAAAGCGTATAAAATATCTGCTCATCACCAGGCAAAGAAAAAAGAAGAAAGAGGGTAAGGAAGAGGGTTGTGTGGTGGGCCAAGAGTTGGAAACAAGATCTGATATGGAAAAGGAAGAGGGCGATGGTTGTGGAATATGAAGGTGATGATGATGACGTTGGTGCTGAGTTGTAGTAGAAAAGGGGTGCTACTTACTCAAATATCAGAGCCATACATGGACCCATGGTGTGGCTTTGATTTCGGAAAAGTGAGAGAGGAGAATGGCTTTGAGTTGGAGTTGGGGGAGCTGCAGTGTGGTGAGGGGTTGTCGGAGTTGAAGATTTACACATAGCGAGAGAGCAAGAGAGTAATATGATGATGACGGGTGAGATAACGGTAACTTAGTCTCTTCTTCCATCGCATCCCCCTCTCTCTCTCTCTCTCTCTCTCTCTCTCTCTCTCTTCGTTCTCTGCGTTTCCAGCTACGACAACGACAAAGTCCTCCTCCATTGAGAGATCCATGACCAACTTTGAAGATCCAACCCTAATGAACCCGAAGTGCAATATTAAGTCAAGCTCTTAAATCTCTTGAGATGGCAACTTTGGATGCAGGCACAGAAAAGCTATCAGAGCTTCAGCTTCATGTGATAGATTTGGTAAGGCGAGTCGCCGCTGCTTCTGCCGTGAGGAGGCTGGCGAGGGAGGACACTAAGGTTAGAATGAAGCACAAAATGCTTGGAGCAATTTTCCAACCCAGTTTTGTCGTTGTATTACCTCCACCTTTTTCAGTTCAAGTCCTAACAAATCTACTACCTCACTATCATGGTCTCCCTCTACATTCAAATTTTTATTTAATTTGAATCTATTTTTTGTTTTTATTGTTATTCTTGTTATTATATTTGCTTTTAAATTTGAATATAGAAGTATTTTTGTTTTTATTGTTATTATTAAATCTTCTTCTAAATTAAATGTTGTATTTAGAGAGAGAGGGTAATTTGGAATTTTAGCATTTGGATAACTTTGTCATATTTAATTATAACCAATTTGAGTTGGTCAAATAGTTAATTCACTTGTCCGTTTAAGAAAGTTTGAATTTTATATTGATATGAAGTAACCCATTAGCAGGACAAATCTTTAAATAAAATTTAGATCTATGATAAATTAACCTTTGACTTATCAAAACTAAAAAGAGATAATGTGAAAATCTAAAATTCATATTTAATTATGAAGATTCTGAAAACAATAATTTGATCTATTTCATTTTGATCTTTCTGCAGACACAATTAGTTATAGTTACATTGCATAACTTCGAGAAAACAAAAACCTTGAATACACATTTAAAATAAAATACATCACATATATTTATACAAAAATATATAATAATTAATTTAATTATTAAATTTTTGTATGCACGTTTTTTTATTTTCAATTTAGTTGAGATTTAGCACACAAACTTCCTAAGACATTAGTATTAAGGTGATATATTTTTAAATGCCTTCTATACTAAAATACAAAGTTCGTAAGACAGTGCAACGTTTTTCAAAATGGAAATAAGCAACGACACTAGTTATAATGATTTTAATAGAATTCAGAAGTATTATTATGACGAATGTTAATGCATTTAACAAAATTAAGGAGTGCAATGCTTCTTGCTATTAAAGTAAAAGAAAAAAAAAAAACAAAAATAAAACATTCTAAATTTTTTAAATTTTAAATATAAATTATTGATTTAAAATATAATAAATATAGTTAACATTTATTTATTAATAAAGAATACATCATTTCTTAATAAAAAACGATTAAGGATAAATTTTATAATATTGATGGTAACAAAGCGTGTGGCTATCCAAACTTATCAAAAATTTATGTAATTTATTTTTGAAAAAATAGCCATATGTGCCTATGAATTTTACGATAAAAGTATTCATCAAAATAGATTCCTGCGTAATAAAAATACATAAATCTTAATTTTTTATTAGATTTTCAATAAAATTTTTAAATTATCCTAACCATTTATTTTCAACTTCAATTTTATCACCGTCTCTTTTAAAAAGGTGGGATAATTTAAAATTTTCATTAAAAGATTAATAAAAAATTAGAATTTTAATATTTTTACCACACAAAACTTATTTTTTATGTGTACAACTTTAGTTTCTTTGTTTAAGGAAATGGTTGGTTTTTCTCTATTTTTAAACCTGATAACATTTAGTTTACATTACATTAATTAAAAATCTCGAAATCAAGAATTGATTAGCATTGTTAAAACTACATAAACTTAACTTTTACCCTCAATGGTTGGGGGGCAAAAAGGAAAAAATTGCACACGTTCTTCACTTCAGTTTTACAAACTATTCAAGTCTTCATTATTATTTGGTAATTACTAAACTCAACATTATATTATGACCTTTTCTCACCACTCTTCAACTTCATAAAATGCTTGTGCTAAGAGTAACAAATTCTCTCAATTGTCCTAGTCTTGAATTCAATTATTGCCGTTGCATGTGATTCTCGTTATTATTTCATCCCACAATCACCATCTAACACAATTATGGTTTAAGTAAAAAAGATTAGTGGGAACACATTATGCACATAATAAAATGGAGGCAAAAATATGGACAAGAAAAAATTTCTGTGGCCCCTGTTGAAGCTTTACAAATTTCATAAAAGAAATGAATGAATCGGGGGCTTCAACATGGCAACAAATTAAACGCATTCTAATTACAATGAAAAAGCTTACACAAAACCAAGGCTCTACTTAACAACTCCACAAATTTTAACCAAAAATCTAACCGAACGTTGTGGCTTTTCCAACAACGATCAACCTCTTTGGTCATTGAGAATCAGCAATGAGGAGTGCATTGCCGTCTTCCATGGTGGTCTTGCCGTTTGCCGGAGATCTAAGCCTCTGATTCTGAAGAAAGCCAAGAGAGAAAGAGAAACAAGCGCATTATGTCGCGATCATAAACAAGAAAGCAGATTGGTTAGTATTATTCTTTCATCTTAATTCTTACCCTATCTGATGAAGGGTCTACTAGAGCACTCATGCTCAACTTGTGGCTCTCTTCTTTTGACCAGCTATCTTTGTCTTTGGTGCTCAATGGTAGCATGGTCATGGCCATTCTATCTGGCAATTCTGCAACAATAATAATAATAACTTGGTCAGGACCAACACTAAATTCATTTTGTTTTGAGAGTAAGACATCTTGTAATTAGAACACAAATACGAAGATAATGAGACGCTGACAGTACAAAAATTTTCATCTATACTGTTCTCACTTTTTGCCAGGACAAAATTTTTTGTCTATGTACTTAATTCAACTACCTTATATATTTCTATCTCGCTATTTTTATATTTGTATCAAGAGACACCATAATTTTTTTTATCTCTCTATTTATTTTAGCTACCTTATAGATTTATATCTCGCCGTATCTATATTTGTGTCCAGAGACAGCACAATTTTTTTCTCTACTTATTCCAACTACTTTACAGATTTCACAATATTTTTTTTATTTATAATGTACAAACAAATGAATGAACATAGATTACCAAAATGTAAGTGTTCAAACAAACATGTACTATTTTAACAATTATTATGTACAAATGCACTAACCTGGCAATTTCTTCTCAACAAAAAATACAACCAAATTAACCGTGTACCTGCAAGGAATCAAGAAAGCATTAACTAACAAGAAGGACATGGATCAGAATCAGTTCAGGTAGAAGTCGAAAAAGGCTCCTCACCAGGCAACAACTACATCGACCGAGTAATGTTTGCGCGATGCAATGATCAAAAGACTCTGGATTACCGCAAGAACCCACGCTAGCTGCTTAATAAACCTGTGGAGGTTCCCAAAAATCACAATTAAGTCATCATTCAAAACTTATAACATAACACAACACAATCTGATAGAAATTTGTTGTACCTGTTTGTGCCATATCTGTAATATGTGATAACCGAGACAAGAGTGAAGATCATGTGTGATGAAAATATCAAGTCTCCACAGCCATGTACCAAACCATCAGGAACTGCGCGATGACAAAATCAAATCAGAACCAAATCAAAACAATCGCGAGATGGCATTAAAGCTAAACAAATTCAATGCAATAATACTATACTAACAATTAATTGTTATGATTTCTATTGCATCTTTTGGAGGAGGTAGCCTAGCAGAAGGAGATCCCTGTATCATAATAGAAAAACTCTTAAATTTAAAAGATTGTTTAAGAAAGAATGAACTCATACGCATAAAAAAAAAACTGACAAACTTTTAATAGTGATTTGGATATACCTCGCGGCAATGGTAATTTGGACCAGGAAGCTGTGTAGAGTAAAATGTCACTACGCGAAGAGCTTGACAAACCTGCAGTAAAGAATTACAGAGGAGCAAAACAAATTTACTCTCTTGCAAGTTCTTGAATACACTTCATTTTGATTTTGATTCTTAAAATACTCAAAATATTAAGCATTAAACTTAATTTTCGACCCCATCCAGTCGGATAAGGCTTAGTTGCACTATATTAAGCATTAAACATAACTTGCACAACTTAACAGGGAAAAGAACAAATCAAATAAAGGGACCACAGAAGTCTCTTCACATTTCTATTCTAAAGCTATTAGACAAATGCATGGAAGTATAACTTGTTTGTCAAATCATGGCATTGCTTTAATAATAGACGTTACAATTATTGTTGGTTAAGGACTGCATTTTTATGTTGAACACAATAATGAAATTATCTGTCATCATTGAATCTAAGCACTCATCTTTTTATCGTTGTAAAAATAAAAGTAATAATGTTAGGCAAAATGCTTCATTAAACAAATGAGAAGGAAAACACTTACAACTAAGTAAGCTAGAACCCTGCACCATAGTAGAACTGTGTAGATCTTTTTGTTCTTGAATATGAATGGGTGAAATGTCCACTGCAGAAGCATAAACCACATTTAAAAAAAAAAAATTGGAAGAAAAGAAAGAAAAAAAACTCATTTCTGTGTTTTAATTTTGACTGAGAAATTAAAATTGGACGAAATAAAATATATGAAAATTTAACTCAAACATTAGAGACTAAAATAATATTTTACTCTTACATTTAAATACCTTTATCTTTTAATATACCTAATAAAGAATAGTGAAAATGGCATTGAATTTGAAATAAAAGGAATGTTTTCTATTTTAAAAAACAAACACTAATTAGTTTTGAATGTAAACTATTTGTGTTGATAGAGAGAAGACTTACCAAGATAAAAGATACGAAGATAAAGGTAAACAACGTTTCACTAACATAAGCTCTCTCGAGGCCAAGTTCCTGTGACATCAGCAACACCAAATTAAAGTTCAAAAAGAATTCCAACTAGAATGGAATATTCAGTATGCATATATATATATATATATAGAGAGAGAGAGAGAGAGAGAGAGAGAGTACTACAAACCGGAAGAAGGAAGAATCCAGTATCCTGTAATGTAGGACCGGGTCTATGTAAATAATGAACTCCATGTGCAGCCAAACCATGAAGGTACTGTGTAAAATAAAAATAAAAAAGCTCAATACATATTTAGTTTTAGACATCAAGTATTAAAAGAAAGTAATTGCGCATTTAAATTAGATTCTTTCTTATTTTTATTAAAAGAGAAATTCAAAACAGCTTGACAGATTCTTAAAGCAACTTTAGCGAATGAATTCCATTAAATTTTAAGAAGAAAGTAATAATAAAATTATTGGAGTACATTAGTTGTGTGCCAATGATGAGCATTTCAAATGCGAGGGAACACAATTATGAAGAGAGGTTTCTGTTATTCAAATTTAAGGCAATTACGATTTCTACAATAACCGTAAATGACTTGGTTATTAAAGTAAGCACACCAATTGAAAAAGAAAAAAAAAAGTTCACTCACACAAACAAAAAAAAAAACACGTTTTTTAGCGTTCAAGGAACGTTGCCAGACTCTCCACAACCACATGCGATAACTACTCTCACAAATTAAATTTTATTTTTCTTTTTTCCTTAAAAAAGATGTATTTCATATTTTCATAATTCATGATACCTGACAGAAAATACCAGCGAGAAGGTACTTCCAATTATCGGCAAGGAGGATTCCCTCTGTAACTGCCTCCGCAGAAGCTCTCTTCCATAGCTACACATTATTCATACATTCAAAAACAACACTCATTACTTTCATTTTTTTATCCATAATCAATAATAAAACATGATAACATAACAATAAGAACATGCTACAATAAGCATTGAGAACACCAAACCAACCAACCTACCTTGGAAGCCTCGCGACCAATGTAAAGCGACATTTTCATCCTTGTACTTGCTATGTAGCTTTTTTGTTTCCTCTGGCGTTGTTAATGATGATTACGATGTTGTGAGCACCACTTCAATATTCTATTCTTTCTTTCTTTCTTTCCTTCTTTTGTTTATATTCCCACCACGAATAAATGAGTATTATTCAAAAGAACACAGAGAGAAGAGGATTTGATTAAGACAAAAAAGTGAAGCCCAGAAAGATAAAAATGATAGAGAGAAGCCAGAAGACGATTCACAAAAGAAACCAAGTTCCCCCTTTCTCCGAAACCGATCAAAGGGGTAGCTTGGGCTTTTTGCTTTCTCTGTATTCTCACTTTTCTCTTTATCTATCTCTCTGGGTATTTTTCTTTTCCTTTTTCTTTTTCTTCTTCTTCTTCTTCTTCAATGCGTGAAATTCTAATTCTATTCTCTAGTCTATTCTCTTCGAGTTTTCTCGCCTCGCCTTGACTATAATGCAACGCGAGATGAACACGGAGAGAGATAGTTTTGAGAAGACGAAGAGAAACGAAACTATATATAAAAGCAACTTCCTTTTTTTGTTTTTTTCTATTTTATTGTTTATTAGGGGAAAAAAACAAAATACTAAAATAGAGGACTTTTTAGTTTTGGAGTTTGAATTGAAAAACGAAAAAACAGGGAAGGTGAGATTGTGGAGTGAGAAAGTGGGTGGTTTCTAGATTAGACATATATACTTTTCCTCCTTTGACCCTCCAAGTCGCAACCCTTTCTCTCTCCTTCTTCTTCTTCTTACTAAGAAACTCTCATTTATGGATAAAGACAACAATAGCCTTAATTGTATCTTTGTTTTCTATATATACTATTTTATTAAATACATAGTGTATTTTTCTTATAAATGTATATAAATAATTAAATACAAAGAAACAGTGATTTTAGCATGTTAATATATATTTTATATATATAACTGATTTTTTAATTTTTATGTGTGTATAATATAATAAAAAAATAATTTTTTGAAAATTTATTAATTTTAAGGAAATGGCTTCAGTTTTAAAGAAAAATTTATGCATTAGCATTTGAACAATAATCACCGAAAGGTTTTGATTTTAAATTTTGAAAATAACAATTTTTGTTGAATTACATATACATATAATGTAGAATATTTAACTAACTTAATTTATACAATACTATTAAAGATTAGAGATTGCATTAATTTAACCAAACTATCTAAAAAATGAGTCATTAATTGGATAGTTTTGTCAAAATAACCGTATGAAAAATTTGACGCGATTGATTTAGTTCATATTTTTTAATTAAAATCTTATTTTTATCTTTTAAAGTCGTGAATAATAATAGTTTACTGAATAATTAACTCTTATCTTAACCTACTTTTCCATTTAATACTATCTATAATTGTACTAAAATCACATGCAACATCCCAAAAAAAAAAATATAAAGTAACGGACAAAAGAAATAAAACTAAATACACAAAATATTGAATTAGCTTAATAGAATGTCCAATGTGAATTTGCGATTGTTTCTATAGGGGTATTCCTCAAATATAATGCAAAGAGATGAGATGCAAAAACTTTGTTTTGGTGCTCTTCTTTAAATATTGGAAATACAAAAGCAAAATAAAGCATAAACTACGAAGAGTTATTGATTGTTCTCATATCAAAGGGAAAAAAAAAAGGAAGCATAAAAATTACTCGTGTTGCCACACACACACATATATATATGTATATATATATGGCGTGATCATTGTTGATTAAAAAATGTTCAATTAAAAATAGGTTCTGTTTGGTTAGATAATGTTCCTCGCTCAAAGGTTAAAACAGGGGAGAGACAGAAACACATACACAAAAATATAATAAAGAATCAAGGTGAAAATTTAAGTGGATTTAATTTTATGTAAAATTAATTGTTAATAATTTTTAATTATTAATTTTATATAAAATTAACTGTAGTTGAATTTTTTATCAAAAAGTAATTACATGCTTGATAATTACAATAAATAAAACAATATTTTAAAAAGTCTATTTTATCCTCAATATTAAAAAAAATAGTATTATTTTATCATCTTCATCATTTATCCTTTATCTTTTTTTTTCTATCTTATTACTTTTTTTAGAAAAAAAAACAAATTGCAGAACAAAAAACTAATTTATAATTCTATTTTTATAATCTAATAATAGATTCAAACAAAAAAAATCAATGCAAATATATAATTTTAGGGGAAAAATAAAAATAAAAAACTGATGATGAGTGGAGAAAAAAATAGATTTACAGGTCAAATGAAAAAAAAAAATTGAAAAAAGAATTTAAATCTGCAAATCAAATAAGAGAAGAATGAAAACATCATATTTGTAAAATAAAAAAAAAGAAAGTCATTATAACAATCCCACTAATAAAATATTACACTCATCAAGTCATGGTGCTATCGACAATAAACACATTACGTTGACTTATTTTGTATATCTCAAATATACAAAAGTCTTTATTATCTTAGTGACTTTTTGTAATATTCTAATTAATGGAATTTTTCATCCATTAATACTTTTAAGATTAATTGTGATGCTAGTTATTTTGGTTCGGATAATAGTATTAGTTTTGCTTGTATTATTAGAGATTGTAATGGGAGCTGGCAAAGAAGGTGTTTGAAAATGATTGAAAGTAATAGTATTCTTCAAGAAGAATTGTTTGCTATTTGGAGAGGATATCTCTTAGCTTGGAATGTGGGTCAACGAGATGTTATTTGTGAGACGGATTGTGTGGAAGCATTTAATCTTGTTACTCAAGATGGTTTTGAGTTTATTGATCCATTGGTGCTCAAAATAAGAGATATCATGCATTAGAATTGGCGTGTTGACTTTCGTTTGATTATGAGAGATGCAAACACGGTGGCAGATACTATGACAAAGATGGCGATGAAGTTACAACTTTCGCATGTGGACTTTCACCTTGGGAGAAGTTTAAGAGTAGTCTTAAACAGGACTGCCCCTCTATTTAAGCAGTTCCTTGTTTTATTTGTTTTATTTTTTTTGTTTAATTTATTTCAATCACCAAAAAAAAAACAAGTTATTAATGAGAGTATTACTATATATTCCTTAACTTGCAGCCCTACAATATAACTAATAATAATAATAATAACAACAATATGCGTCTATATAAAATTTCTCTTATCATCAACATATACATGTCATCGATTCAAAAGACGAATGACATTAATGAAAGAAAAACCAAAATCGACATGTTCACAAATAACATTTACACTTTGTTTTGATGCAAAATGGAAAATAGATAAAAAGAAAATGGGTGAAAAAAATGAGAGAAAAAAAATAGAAGAAAAAATTAATTTCTTTTTGTATTTGTTTGGATGAAGAGAAAATAAAAGAAAAAAAATAAAAAAATTTCTTTTGTTTGGATGGAAGAAAAAATAAGAAGAGAGAAAATCATATTTAAATAAAATTACATTAATATTCTTATTTATATTAAATAAAAATTATAATATATTAATATAACAAAGGATAAATTTATAATATTATACTTATAAATTTTCTTCAGTTTTTTTGGCATAGATGAAGTGAAAAATTAAACATAGATCCCACGTCAATTTTTTTCCTTTCCGTCCAATTTTCTTTCACATCCAATCAAAGAAAAACTAAGTTTTTCATTCATTTATTTTTATTCTCTCCATTTTCTTTCTTTTAATTTTCTTTTGTTCCAAACATAGTGTTAAGCAGCAAGAAAGAAAATCTTAAGTCTCGATATAAACAAATATTCTTCACATACAAGTCATTTACATAAATAAATTTATACAAATTTTTTTAATTTAATTCACCTCGCACGTCATTATCTAACTAACGTTTCTATTAAAGCGTGAGTATATATAACTGCCTTTTTTAAAAGGATTTTATTTTCATTTTCGAATTTTTCTTAGCGTTTTCGATATACGTTTTCTCTACGTTCTCTGCGTTTCTTTTTATTCGTTCTCTATGTTCTTTTTCTTTGTTTTTTATGATTTTCTTCGTTCTCTACATTTTTGAAATCAAACTCTGAAATCAGTTTTAAACAGTTATCTCATTGTTGAAGATAATAAATGATTTAAGTTCAGATGACCAATTGAACCAAAGCGAAGTGGATTATTGTTTTGAATCCAATCAAGTGGCTGAGTTGTGGTTCGATTCTAGTTAAGATTTTCGTTAGTAGTTTATAATTCTGTAGGTGAATAATATTGTTTTTATTTGTGAAAATTATTGTTTATCGTGAATTGAATGTAATGTAAGAGTTTTGCATTAAAGAAAATATTTTTGTGTATTTGTAGCAAATTTCGGTGTAAAATTAAGATATTTATGTGTATTGTTAAAAATTTTCGGTCTATTTGTACTGATAAGTTATACATAATTCAAAATTATTTTTCTTCCTCCTCCTTAACTTCTGCTACTTCTTCTTCCTTTTCATTATCATCATCGTCTTCTTTCTTTTTTCTTATTCATCTTTTTCTTTTTGTTTTACCTTCTAAATTTCTTTTTGTTTTACTCTCTTAACAAGAACAAAAACAAAAAAATCAAACAAAAAATAAGAAGAAACACATAATGCTATAAAATTACTTGGAGAGGATGAACCTCCATTCATTCAACTAAAAGAAAAAAAAAAGAAATAAGAAAAAAAAGAAGAAAAATGCAGCATTAAAGAAAATATTTTTGTATATTTGCAACAAATTTCGGTAAAAAACTAAGACATTTATGTGTATTGTTAAGAATTTTCGATGTATTTGTACTGATAAATTTTGTATAATTCAAAACTCTTCCTCTTCCTCATCTTCTGCTACTTCTTTTTCTTTATCATCATCACTATCTTCTTCTTCTTTTTCTTATTCATTTTTTCTTTCTTGTTTTACTCTCTCAAGTTTCTTTTTATTTTACTCTCTTAACAAGAATAAAAACAAAAAAATCAAACAAAGAAGAAGAAGAAGAAAGACATAATGCTGCAAAATTACTTAGAAGAAGATGAACTTATATTCATTCAACTAAAAGAAAGAAAGGAATAATAAAAAAACAGCATTATGTTAACAAGTTTTCTGTGTATTTGTACTGATAAATTCTGCATAATTTAAAACTCTTCATCTTTCTCCTTCTCATCTTCTGCTGCTGCTTCTTCTTCTTCATCTTCTTATTTCATTTTTTCATAATTCTTTTTTAGTTCAGCTTCGAAACTTCCTTCACTTTTCGCGAGGATTTTGAGAGATTTTTATTCTTGTTTGAATTTTGAGTGTTGCGGTTTTGATTGAGGGAGAAGAACCGTTTGTCATAATGATTTTTGCGCTATTCAAGAGTTGGGAAGTGCGTGTTTACACGCAATCTAAATTGAGAGTTGGTTTTGTTAGGTTTGGACCAACTTGTATGAATTTATATGCCAAAAAAACTTGTATGTATAACATATCTGGGACAGAACAATACACGGGTGAACATTCTTGAGGAATAATATAAATAAAATAAAATCATATTTCTCAAGTCAAATCCTCTAAGTGAATCACCTTTTACAGAGAAAGAAAACTAGCCTAATCTAAATAACTAGTGAAGAACATGAATTTTGCAAGCAGTGACTTCGTTTTTCAATGGAATTCGTTGTGATCTGAAAAATATATTAATAATCATGGGTGAGAATCTAACACTTTCTAGCAAGATAGAAAACACATTATATAAAACTACTTGAATTTGTAGAATTCTTAATTCCTGTCTAGGTTTCATTTTCTAGGGTCATCTAATATAGTTGATTGGAAAATATAGCATCTTAATTAAAGTGATTTGGACGTCACATGAGTAATATATGTTAACTCAACCACAAATCTAACAGCAAGCATTAAGAGTAATATACAGATTAGGTTAAGCACCCATCAAGTACAATGATAATGGAATGCAAGTTTGGTATAGAATGCACTTTCAATTTTTTTAATCACATGCATGTATATCAGTTTATAGCCTGTAGTACTGAATGAACAGCTTATCATTTAATACTAAATTTATCAGTTTATAACCCTCCCTCGTTTGTTAATTTGAATTTTGAAATTGAAATTGCGATTAGTGAGGGACATAAAAGTCCAGGGTAGCCCACAATCCATATGGCCAACTAACGCCTTCAGTTCAACTTTGCAGTGGCCATTCTTGTCCCTCCATTAAGCATGTCGTTTTTGCCAGCCCATAAGGGGAACCTACCACTTTAAGAAATTCAAAATCAAATAAACTTTCGATATTCAACACATTTCATTAAAAATGTATTTCAACAGGTTGTTTATTGATTCTTAATTAGCTGTGGAAGCTTGGATTTGAGGTTCTTTTTCATAGGTATGAGATTGCTTATATTTATTTTAAGATTTTTTCCCCCTTATACTATAGGCACTTTTAAAATCTAATGTTTTCTTGAATACCTGTAAAAAAAAATACATAAAAAAAAGTGAAATACAACATAAATATGAATAGAAATATGTCAAAGAGGATAATATCCTATCAAATTATATTATCAAGTACTCTCTTTGTCTTTACAGAATTTCAAAATCTGGCAAATTAAAAGAATGGATTCATCTAGAACAAACCTTAATCTTTATAGGATTTCAAAGTATTAAGAATGTGTTTGTTTTTTGCAGACATAAAGAAAATCACAGAATTGACCTGGACAAAGATTCAAACATTATAGGAAAATTGAATAGAAAAAATGAAATTAAAACAACACAGGCAAGAACATATTTGTAACAGGCAACTTGTAAATCGTTTGTGTCCCTAGAAGGAAATGGAAAGAATAGATTAATAAGGCCGTGTTTGTCTCTAAGACCAGGATAAGATAAGACACTGAGAATAAGACATAAAAAACAGAGACACAAAATTTTGTGTTTTTGTATCCTGTTTGGTGATAAATTAAAACAAATTATGAATGTCCAATTTATTCTTTTTTTTATTCAAAAAATTTAAAACGAAAAATATAATAATAAAAAATATAATTTTAAAAAATTAACAAGAATAACGATAGAAAAAATGAAAAATAAGTTATGTCCCTTGTTAGTATCTCTGTGTTCTTTCTGTCAGGATAGACACAAAATATACTAATTTAATGTCCCTGGACACATTGTCTCTATCCATATCTCCTCTAACAAACATAATTTTATATTTCTGTGTTTTTATCTCAGTGTCCTGTATCTAAAAATAAATGCAGCCTAAATGTATTTTATATATATGAGTAAAGTTTTAACCATTATATTTTACAATTGACACACTATCTATTTATAGGAAAACTTCATTTGTAACACTGTTGTTGGCATCTTTGTTATTGTTTTCCTATCAAAACATCTCTTTACAAGTTTTGTCAAGATCTACTTCAACCACCACATCTTCTGCTGACCCTACGTCGAAAAGCGCTTCTTTTCTAGCTTCCAGTCCAATTTCCCAACCTCTTTTGGTAACGTTAAAGTTATAATTTTTTGAATAGTTTGGAGCATTGTTCTACACCTGTTTATCGTTCAACACATTGGCTGGTGGAACTCTAGTTCGACATAACACCCCATAAAGTTTCTGATCGACCGTGACACTGTACGCATCTGCTGCCTTACAGGGATA
The DNA here is from genome assembly GCF_014773155.1 of Arachis stenosperma. NCBI lineage: Eukaryota > Viridiplantae > Streptophyta > Magnoliopsida > Fabales > Fabaceae > Arachis > Arachis stenosperma. The sequence goes on along the minus strand of NC_080380.1, from coordinate 95,224,493 downwards.
TTTGCAAGGTCTTGACCCTTACTTTTTTGTTTCAGTGGAGCTTGCCTTAGTTCCTCTTGAGAAACGCATTCTTGACTCTTTTAGTATGAGTCAATAGCCTTAGCAGTTGAGGTGTCGAATAAAGCACTGCATCAAGGACAAATAGCAATATTTCCTTTCTCTTCTCTTTGCCTTAGCAAAAAAAATCCAATACGTCATTTCTTGCCTTTGGATAAATGGGCCTTTCTGTTTTAAACATATCGAGCTGATCATTTTTTCTTGTAGGCTTGACAGAGGCTATGTTGATTGAGAAAGTCAATTCTTCTGTTTCTACAAAGTTCGACGTGACCTGAAAAGAATCAAAGTCCATTTTCATCTCAAGTTTCTCTACGAACTTTAGTCGACCATCTTCAATAGCCTTCTGTATTATGTCCCTGAAATGGATACAATTATTAGTATAATGACCAAATGCTTAAAGAAATTCACAAGACTTTTTATTCCTAATTTCAGAAACAGATAGCATTCTTTTTCTTTTAGAGAGTACAAGTTGTTTGTCTTTTAATAACATATCGAAGATTTGTTCAGCTTTTTGTCAAATTAAAAGAATAACTTCTTCCTCCTGACAAAGTAGTTTTGTCTTTTGCTGGATTAAGAGATCGACAAACATATAGGATCCATCTTTTATTTCTGCAGCATAGACAGACTTATTGTTCAACTCTTCTTCACTCAAACAGCCGACATAATTTAACTTTTTATTAAAGAAAGATTTCCTTTTTCTCGACTCAAGTTTTTCTTTTTCTATATTCAACTTTTCAATTTTTTTAACTTTATCAGCTAACTGAGTCAAGTCGAGGAATTGTTGGTTTACTAATTTCTTTCTAATATTAAAGTCAAGACCATTAATAGCCATTTTGCCTATTTCAGGTTCAGGAATAAGAGTAAAACATTTGTTTCTCATATTCTTGAATCATATCAAATAGTTATTGATCGACTCAAATTTTTTCCTTTTCACTGTGAATAAATCAGACAAAGTTACTTTCATTTCATCTTTAAAGAATTGATTATGAAAAAAATTTTCTAATTGAACCCAATTCTGGATTGAGTTAGGTTGTAGGTCTGAAAATCATGTGAATGCATTCTTTGTCAGAAAAGAGGAAAAATATCTTATTTTCAAATATTTATTGCCAGTTGATTCACGATTTTGACTATATATCGAGCTATATACTCGATTGTCGATTCTCCACTCTCTCCTGCAAACTTGGTAAGGAATTTAGGAGTTTTGACTCGCTTGGAAAGCTCAACTTACAAAACATAATCTAGAAAAGAGAATATAAAATAAGGTTGATTTGTCACCCATATATTTAACCCTGCTCGAATCAAAATCTGTTCGATAGCTTAGGTTATATTCTGACCATAAGTTTGAACAACATTGTTTGGTCTTGCCTCATTTAAAATTCTATTTGGATCATCTCCTTTGTTTAACATTAAGAGAGGATTATTAACCTGCACTCCACCTATCGGTGGTATAAACGATCGATTAACTACTTCTGCATTATCATCGATACGTTAAGCTATCTACTCTATCTTGGCATTATTGTTTTTTATTATAGGATTTAAAACTGTATCCATCTACTGTATAAGCATATTGACCAAATCATGATAGCTGTCCTCAATTTGTTGTCTAAACACAGCCAAAAATTTAACTGTATCAGGAGACGTTATTTTGATAGAAACTTGTCTTGACATCTCTGAAGACACAGCCTCCACTAACTGGCAACCTTACTAGGTTTTCCCTTGTGACTTATGTCGAAACAACATTTGGCACCATTACATTAGATTGTAAGGACATGGGTACTAACCCTAGATATGGGAGATTATTCATCAAGTACTGAAAAGTATTGTAATTTTTCATATTAGGGTTATAATCGGCTGGCATACCCATTGAAGGATATCCTAGAGGAGGTGTAGGATTATACAAAGGGTTGTTCTTTGTAGTGGTTGTACCTCCTATATATTTCATATTGGGATTCTTCAATGGTAGAGAGTAATTTGGAGACAGCCCATATAGGGGTAAGTAGCGGGCACAGTCGAGGAATTTTCTCTGTGATAATAGGGTTCGTCGTTCAACCTGATGGACCAGCTTCTATCTCTGGGCCTCTTGTATTTTCATTAATGTAATTATTCGACGTATCCGTCGAAGTAGAGGCTTTATGAGACATCATTAATTTGCCACTGCATAATCGCATGCAAATTTGACACGTTACTTAATGCAGTGTCCCATCGGGCGTGCCAATTTGTTTTACTTGATTTTTGGTAAATTTTGACAGGGTGTGGAATCAAGCTTGTATTAAGATCTCAGTTCGAGGAGAACATACAACTCCTCTAAAAAAGAGTGGGGTCGACCCAAAAATTACTTAGCATTTATATCGAAACAAAATGCATTGGAATACTGGTGATAAATTGTAGCAAATAAAAAGAAGTACACAAAATAAATAAAAGCTTTAAATAAATAAAAGAATAAAATTGAAATTGAAAGAAAGCAAAATAACAATGAAGTAGTTAAAGCAAAGAAATGAAATGAAATAAAAAAAAAGAAAAAGAAAATAAAATGAAGGTGGACTTCATACACTCACATACACATGCATTCCATGATCTTCCGTTGCATCATTTGGACAGAGAATTTTTTTAGAGTTTTGTGTGATGTAGTATTTTTTATTGAAGTTCCAGAACTCTTCTGAGTTTTTCCTATTTATAGACTATGAAGATAGACTTACATAGATCATGTTGTCCATGATCTTACTCCCTCCTTTTTCTCAGGCCATAATCTTGCCTTGACCATAAAGAACATTAATTCTCAAGTTTTTACACCCAATCTTCTTTGGTCTTCAAGTCCCATGTTTTCTTTAGTTTGATTCTCAAATTTTGGACTAATGTTATCCACTCAACTTGAAGGTCGAATAACAAGTCTTGATGTTCAAGGAAAGACAATAACTACTTTTCGAATTCAACGTCTTTTACCCTTTCTTTCTTCGATTGACTTTGGCTTACCCATCTCTACTTCTGTAGTCAAAACAATTTGGCAGTCGAAATATCCTTTAATCGAAAAATTTTATTTTTAGTACTAACACTTTCAAAAGTCAAAATCTAAATCAACTTTAAAAACAAAATTACATCAGTACTTTTAAATTTTACTAAACAAGAAATATATGCTGATAATATTTTGAAAGCAGGAATATCCCTTTTATTTTTAGCAATACCATATCCGATTCCTTTCAGTCATGCATTGACCGATGATTTTCTTTGATTCAGGAGCAACTCTCCCCCCTCTATTCCAAATAGTGTGCATCTTTTTCAATGCATCCCAAATATTTGGCCAAATTGGAGTTACAATTCGAGTGAACTATCAATCCAGTCCCTGTCCATTTTTCAAAATGACAACGCGACCCCTCACCATAAAAACGACCCACTTCGGTCCCTGTCCTTTACTTTCGTGACCCAACGCGGTCCTTGTGGGTGTTTTTTCGTCAATTCTGAACGGAAAATGCTGACGTATCAGGTTCAAAAATAGACAGGAGCCTAATTGTCTTTAAATTTAATTTGGTTATGAGTTTATTTATCCCTATTCTTTAAATAATATTTTTTAAATTTTTTATTCATTATATTAATATTCTTTTTTTAATAAATTATTGAATATATGATATAATAAGTACAAATTAATTAATAAATTATTCAAATTTAAAAATATCATTTATTATGAATAATTCTCAAATATAATGTTTAAATATATATAAATAATAAATATTAAAATTCGGTTTAATAATCCTATGATATACTATTAGTATGATGATCTAAATAATTTTCACAATAAAATAAAAACTAATGAACACATTATTTGATATATAGTAAAATTTTTAAGTAATAACAAATTTAATTTTTTTATCTCTTTAAACTAAATTAATAATTCTATTTGATATATTGGCACTAAAATACACTATGGTAGGCTACTAATAGTCTAATACTAAATGAAATAAAACATATATATATATATATATATATATATATATATATATATATATATATATATTATGGAGACCATTTATAAACTCAGCAAACTCAAAACATCAATAATATTATTAATCTATGAATAATATTTTGAGTAAAATAAATGTAACATTTAATTAAATTTTAATATGCATAAAATTTTAGTTAATCCACATTATTCTTATATTTATAAATCTTCATAGATCTGTACCTTATGAGAATATGTATTATTAATAGATTAATAATATTATATATTGATGCTTTGAATTTGTTGAGTTTATAAATGGTTTTCATAATATAAATGGTCTTCAATATATATATATATATATATATATATATATATATATATATATTATTTTATTTAGTATTAGTAGCCTACTCATGGTGTATTTTAGTGTAAAGATATCAAATAGAATTTGTTACGACAGGTAACCAGAGATTAGTGGGTTGGACTTGTAAGGTTGGCCCGATCGTTTGAAGAGGGAGGCCCTTTGTCCTGGTTCCCGTCTAGGGGCCTCTGTCCGACTTGTGTGTGTGAAGGAACGGGGGGTGGTACCTGCAAAGACACTCCGATACCTAAGTAAGCAAGGGTCTGAGCAAGTTTTGAGAGTATGGAAACTTAGAGATACCTGAGGAGTGTCAGTGTATTTATAGTGGTGAACCCATAACCACTGTTGGAGTGGTTCCACCTTTCAAGGTGGATAACCGTCCCTTTATCTTAGGGGAGTTGAAATTTGACTCATAGAAGTGGGTTAAGAGATTTTAGGGGAAGTTACCTTTCAAATAGGTATTATCTGCCAGCCAATCTATGTTCCCAACTTCCTTGTGGTGGAGCTTTTGTCGAGTCTGACCTCTTGAATGCAGGTTGGATGCGAGGGGAGGCCAGTCTATGGATTAGGCTTCTTTATCTTATTTGGTCCTGGGCCTTAGTGTTGGGCCAGGGTATGAACAGTGTCCCTACTCGAGTCCAAACTTTTTCGTGAGTTGGGCTCGAGTATTCAGCTCGGGGTTGTAGCCGACGTGGTAAGGAATCGACGTGATTTTTCAGGAACCGACGTGATTTGAAGTCCTCAACTGTCGTGTCTAATCAAACGTCGCGTCTTTTCAGGGATTTTAGCATTTACACGCGGGGAGCAGTTACATTGGTAACGGTGCATCTCTTAAATGACTGTCATTTTACCATCGTGCCCCTAACGTGCTTATAAATACTATTCCTCTCTTTCTTTGTTTCGTTTTTGAAAAATTTCTTACTTGCACCCTTTACTGAAAGAAGAAAACTCCTTTTATTTTGAGTGCTGTTGCATCTGCCTTCTGCATGACAAAAAGGCCAGTTTATTTTCCTTGCTCTTCCTTTACAGAGTGCTTTTTACTTGCATGTCTTTGTTTGAAGGAGTGTTGGCTATAGTTCTAGCGATTTCTGCTGGTTTGAAAAACTTGCCTCAGACCCTTAGAGACCCTATTTTGACTCTTTTTCTTTTGCTTTGTAGGATTCGTCACTCCCTTTTTTAAAAAGATGTCTACCCTAAAGTCTCTTTCACCATGGGTTGATAGCATTGTTCTAGGGGAGAGCCCTCTGGTAGATACCGATTATCTTACTGATTTTCGTACTCATCACAGAATCTGTGTTCTTGATGAGGATGAGCCAAACTACGAACTGGTTATCCCGGGTCCAAAAGACCGGGTTTATTTTGGGAGAGCATCTGACGCAGATCCTCATTTTTTTCTTTATGTATGAAATCCTGTTCACCCGTTTGGGTGCTTTTCTTTCTTTTTTCGACTTCGAGATAGCCGTTTTATCTCATTGTCGTGTCGTCCCTACCCAGCTTCACCCCAACTCTTAGAGTTTTCTGAAAATTTATCAATTTATCAGTCATGCACTAGATTTTTTGACTTCCTTGAAGATTTTATTTTTCCTCTTTCATATGACTAAGCCCTTCAGTGGGAAAAATAACAAGCAGCAGTAGGTGTCTTTCCGGGCTATACAAGGCCGGAGAGTTTTTACTCTCTTTGATGAATCCTTTCATGATTTCAAAAAATTCTTTTTTAAAGTTCGAGCTGTAGAGGGTCACCACCCCTTTTTCCTGGATCAAACTTTATCTCCTCGCTTTCCCCTGTACTGGTTGGAGGCCTCTCCGGTGGAAAAATATAGTTTGGATACCCTGGATGAGGTGGAGGCGGCCATTGTGAGGGTTTTCCGAGAAGTGTGGGGGAGAGCCCCATATCTTGATACGAAAAAGTTCCTCCAGGGGTCTCCGACCTTTGTGCAGGCCCAAATAGGTAGCTTTATATTTTTTGTTCGTTTTATTACTGTTTTCTGACCTGATTAACGTCCGAGTTGTTTGTTCCGACTTGTATGCTGATTCTTTTATTGCATGCTGGTTTTTTGTAGAAATGGCAAATAAGAATTCCAGCTCTTCCTATCAGAAGGTTCAGGACGCTAAGTCGAGGTCTTGTGCCAGGGTTGGTGCCGCCAGGGCTTCTGGCCCTCTTCCTCCTCCTCCCTCTCCCCCTCTTCTTCCTCCTTTCGACTTGGGGACCTCTTTCTGACCTATTACCGTATCCTCCTCAGCTTCTCCTCCGCCCCGTCCTTCCCCTGAGCTAGAGAAGAAGAAGCGTAAGACTTCTGAGTCTGGCTCTTCGTTTGAGGGTGAGGCCAAGTTCAACGGGCCTCAGTTCATTCGGAATCATATCTACCCCTATACTCGTATAAGTATGGATGATGCTTCCGTTCGAAACCACCTCAATGTTCTGGTCCAGGGGAGTGTCCGGGCGGCTGGAGTGTGCACCAAACTTCTAGATATTTTTGAAAAGACTCCCCTCAGCTCTTTGGGTTCATTCCTAAATGTTGAGAAGTTATAGGGGAGAATTTTCTTATATCAGGAAGAGGAAAAGCGGTTGAAGGTGGAGGTCGCTGAGTTAAAGGAGGAGTGGAATCGTCTCCGGGAGAGGGAGAAGAAGTTGCTGGGCCAGCGTGTCACGACGGAGGGCCTGAAGGAGAAGGCGGAGCAGAGTTATATAAGTCTATTTGGGGATAACGTGGACGTGAAGAAGGAGTTAGCGGGATGTCGGGAGGCCTATTTGGATCTGGAGGACTCCATTGCTGAAGGAGCCGAGGAGGCATGGAGGATCTTCAAGGAACAGGTCGGGGTTATTGCTCCAGACCTGGATCTTTCTCCTCTGGATCCTGACAATATCGTGGTGGATCGGGCCATTGTTTCTCCTCCCCAACCTGTTTCCGAATCCGAGCTAAAGACTCGTGGACAGAGGATAGTGGAATCCCCCCGATCAGAAGATGCCCCGAGTTCTTCAAAGGGTCCTGAGAAGGGTCCCGATCAACTTGTTCTGTCTTCCCTTGGTGCTGCTCTGACTTCTCTCCCTAGTCCCGATGGTGCTCCGACTACTCTTCCTAGCTTTGGTGGTGATGGTCCTTCTCTTGGTGGTGGTGACCTTCCTTCTTCCAGCTAAATTATGATGGCTATATGAGGGCCCGGCCTGTGGGTCCCCTATTTTTTAAACAATTTTTCTTTTATGTTCTTGTGGTGGTATTTGCTGACAATTTTTTGGCCTTTTATGGCCATAAACAAAATATTAGAAATATCCTTTTTTTGGATAAGGGTTTAGGATATCTTTCTTGTGTGTTGTGCGCATGCTTTTTCTGTTTAGTTTCCGAAAAAACCTTTTTGATCTTTTTGCTTTTTTGAAAACCTTTTTCCTTGGCTAGCTGTCCTTTGTCTAAGTTACTTTTAAATTTTTCTCCAAGACTTGGGACAGCCTCTGCCTTTGCATTTTTGATAGGTTTTCTTATCTCTTTTTTGGTATTTTTGGTACTCAATTTTTTTCTATTGAGTTTCTATAACTTAGGTTATTTTTGCGATGCATTTCGTTCCTCCTCGGGATCTCCGACTTGTCAGTCAATTAATCTCCAAGTTATTTTATGACCTACTTTTATAACCTCTTTACACTGACTTGTACCTCGTCGTTTTATCCTGACGACCCTCTAGGTCGGTTCATGGGATTTTTACGTTTTGTCGAGTTTAAGTCAGCGCGTTTCATAGAAAGATAATGTTAGAAGGAATTTTATAAAGAGATATTTGAAAGGAAAAGATCTTTATTTATTTGTAAAAGTACTTTTTTTTGCTACTAAGGGTTTTTGACAGTTTGTTGCCCCTTAGTCCCCACTTTGATGCCTTGTTAAAAACCCCTCTTCAGGAAAACCCTTTCTTTGGAAAAAAATCACAAAGTTAGGGAAAAAAGTACACTAGGGAGTGGAGTTCGCTTTTAACTATAGTACCTTTTCATATTACAAGCATGCCACGACCTAGGTAGCTCGGTGCCGTTTAAGTCGGTCACCTTATAGTAGCCTTTTTCTAAGACCTCTCTGATTTTGTATGGTCCTTTCCAATTTGCTGCGAGCTTGCCATCCCCAGATTTTTTGACTCCTATGTCGTTTCTAATAAAAACCAAGTCATCTGAGGTGAAGCTTCTTCGAATGACCCTTTTATTATACTTAATTGCCATTCTTTATTTCAACGCCGCTTCTCTTATCTAGGCTTGCTCTCGGACTTCGGGAAGGAGCTCAAGTTCTTCTTTGTGCCCCCATACATTTCCGACCTCGTCATAGAAGTTCACTCTTGGGCTGTGCTTGCTTATTTCCACTGGTATCATGGCTTCTATGCCATAAGTAAGTCGAAAGAGTGTTTCTCCTGTGGCAGACTGAGGTGTAGTTCGATAAGCCCAAAGTACTTGTGGCAGCTCTTCAACCCAGGCTCTTTTTACGTCTTGTAACCTTTTCTTCAACCTTGCTAGTATGACTTAATTAGTTTCCTCAGCTTGTCCATTTGCTTGTGGATGTTCTATTGATGTAAACTGATGCTTGATTTTCATACTGGCTACTAGGTTTCTGAAGGTTGAGTCGGTGAACTGGGTGCCATTGTCAGTGGTGATGGTGTGAAGTACCCCATATCTTGTGATAATATTTTTGTAGAGAAATTTCTAACTTTTCTGAGCGGTGATGGTGGCTAATGGCTCTGCTTCTATCCACTTTGTGAAGTAGTCTACCCCCACTATTAGGTATTTTACTTATCCAGGTGCTTGGGAAAATGGTCCTAAGAAGTCCAATTCCCATTTTGCGAAAGGCCATGGAAAAGTTATACTAATAAGCTCTTCGGGGGGAGCGACGTGGAAGTTTGCATGCATTTGACATGGTTGGCACTTCTTCACAAATTCTGTAGCATCTTTCTGCAAGGTCGGCCAGTAGAATCCAGCTTGGATAACTTTCCTGGCTAGCGACCTAGCTCCGAGATGGTTTTCGTAGATGCCATTGTGGACCTCTTCTAAGACTTCAGTTGTCCTTGAGGTCAGGACGCACTTTAATAATAGTGCTGATATTCCTCTTTTGTAAAGAATATTTTTTACCAGGGTGTAGTTTTGTGCGTCCCTCCGGATCTTTTTAGCTTCTTTTTCCTCTTTGGGTAGGATGTCGAATTTCAGGTATTCGACTAAGGGATTCATCCATCCGAAGTCTAATCCAAAAATTTCGAGGACGTCCTAATGGGACTCTGTTTTAACCATAGAGGGTTCTGGGAGAGTTTCTTGGATCAAGCTTCTATTGTTTCCTCCTGGTTTGGTACTGGCAAGCTTGGAGAGGGCGTCTGCTCTGCTGTCGAGTTCCCGAGTTATATGCTTAATCTCGGTTTCTGCAAAGCGCCTAAGATACTCCAAGGTCTTTTCCAAATACCTCCTCATATTAGGGTCTTTGTCCTGATACTCTCCATTTATTTGGGAGGTCACCACTTGAGAGTTGCTGAATATTGTTACTTTTGTTGCACCGACTTCTTCTGCCAGCTTTAATCCTGCGATCAAGGCTTCATATTCTGCCTGATTATTGGAAGCTAGGAATTCAAATTTGAAGGAAACTTCTACTTGCATTACCCCTTTACTGGCCAGTATTATGCCTGTACCGCTTCTCATCTTGTTTGAGGATCCATCTACGTATAGTTCCCATGTAGTGGATTCTTCCTCTTACTCTCCTGCATATTCTGCTATGAAGTTGGTGAGGCATTGGGCTTTAATTGTCGTCTGAGTTTCGTACTTTAAGTCGAACTCGGAGAGCTCTATTGCCCATTGAACCATTCTGCTCGCGATATCCGTCTTTTGAAGGATTTGCTTCATGGGTTGGTTCATTCGAACTTTTATTGTGTGAGCTTGGAAATAAGGTCGTAGCCTTTGTGAGGCTACTACTAAGGAGTACGCAAACTTCTCTAGTTTTTGATACCTTAGTTCAGGGCCTTGTAGAACTTTGCTGGTGAAGTATACAGGATGCTGCCCGATTGCATCTTCCCGTATTAGAGTTGATGCTACAGCTTTGTCTGCTATAGAAAAATACAGGACGAGCTCTTCCCCAACTATAGGTCGGGTCAGAATTAGAGGGTAACTCAAAAACCTTTTGAACTCTTGGAATGCTTCTTCGCACTCTGAAGTCCATTGGAACTGGCATCCTTTTCTTAGTAAAGAGAATAGTGAAAGGGATCTTAATGCTGATCCTGCCAAGAACCTGGAGAGGGCAGCAAGTCTGCCGTTCAATTGTTGGACCTTTCTTAGGCAAGTTGGGCTTTTCATTTCTAGGATGACTTTGCACTTGTCGGGATTTGCTTTGATCCCCCTTTGTGTCAGCATAAATCCCAGAAATTTTCTAGCCTCCACCGTGAAGGTGCATTTTGCAGGATTTAGCCTCATCCCATATAATCTTATGGTGTTGAAGACTTGCGAGAGGTCTGTCAAGAGGTCGGTCTCCTCCTTGATTTTTACCAGCATGTCGTCCACGTAGACTTCTATTAAGTTCCCAAGGTGGGGAGCGAACACCTTATTCATTAGCCTTTAGTATGTAGCCCCAGGATTTTTTAATCCAAAAGGCATGACCACATAGCAGCAGTTCGCTCTAGGCGTGATGAATGATGTTTTTTCTTCATTCGGCTTGTACATCGGGATTTCGTTGTATCCCGAGTAGGCATCCATAAACGACAAGTATTGGTACCCCGAGCTAGAATCTACTAGAGTATCAATACTGGGAAGTGGATATGGGTCTTTGGGGCACACCTTGTTCAGGTCAGTGTACTCGACGCACATCCTCCACTTGCCATTTTGCTTTTTGACCAGCATTACATTTGCCAGCCATGCCGGATACTTGACCTCCCTAATGAAGCCGGCCTTTAAGAGGGCTTGTATTTGCTCTTCCACCACTTGAGCCCGTTCTGGCCCGAGCTTGCGCCTACGCTGCTGTACGGGTCGCGATCCGGGGTATACTGAAAGCCTGTGGGATATGAGTTCAGGGTCTATCCCTAGCATGTCGGAAGCTTTCCAGGCAAAGAGGTCGAAATTATCTTGTAGGAGCTTTACCAGCCTCTATTTTAGGTTTCCACCTAGGCTGGCTCCTATATTGGTATTTTTCCCTTCCTCTTCTCCAACTTGTACTTCTTCAGTTTTTCCCCCCAGTTGCGGCCGCAGCTCTTCTTTGGCTCTTACCTCGTCGAGCTCTAAGGTGTGAACTTCCTTGCCCTTTCCTCTCAGGTTCAGGCATTCATTGTAGCATTTCCTTTCCAATTTCTGGTCTCCCCATACCGTTGCTATTTCCCCAGGTGTTGGAAATTTCATGCAAAGGCGAGGGGTGGACACCACCGCTCCGAGCCGATTTAGGGTAGTCCTGCCGATCAAGGCATTATATGCTGACCTAACGTCAACGACTATAAAGTCTATGCTAAGAGTTTTGGATTTTTCCCCCTTTCCAAAAGTCGTGTGGAGGGGTATGAACCCTATTGGTTTTATTGGCGTGTCGCCTAACCCATACAGGGTGTCAGGGTAAGTTTTTAACTCCTTTTCATCCAACCCTAGCTTATCGAATGCTAGCTTGAAAAGGATGTCAGCTGAACTCTCCTGATCTACCAAAGTTCTGTGGAGAAGGGCATTTTCCAGGATCATGGTTATCACCACTGGATCATCGTGTCCAAGAATTACCCCTTGCCCATCTTCTTTGGTGAATGAGATAGTTGGAAGGTCGGGTGCCTTGCTCCCGACCTGGTAGACTCGCTTTAGGTGTCTCTTGCGAGATGACTTGGTGAGTCCCCCTCCCGCAAATCCCCTTAAGATCATATGTATATGTCTCTCTGGGGTTTGTGGTGGTGGATCTCTTTGGTCTCCGTCATCTCGCTTTCTTTTCCCATGATTGTCCGACCTTTCCATGAGATATCTGTCAAGTCGACCCTCCCTGACTAACTTTTCTATCACATTTTAAGGTCGTAACAGTCGTTTGTCGAGTGACCATACATCTTATGGTATTCATAGTAGGAGCCGCGGCTCCCCCTTTTTTGTTTTTGATGGGCCTAGGGGTGGTAGTCTTTCAGTATGGCAGATTTTCTTGTATACGTCAACTAGGGAAGCTTTTAGAGGAGTATAAGAGTGATATCTCCTCGACCTTTCCAGGCCGACCTCCTCTTTTATCTTGGGCTCTCTTTCTTTCTCTTTCAAAGAGTGAGAGTGTCCTGGTCGCCAGTTTGGCTCTCGCAATCTAGCATTTTTCTCCATGTTGATGTACTTCTCAACTCTTTCCTGTACATCGCTCAAGGAGGTCGGGTGCTTTTTAGATATGGACTGAGAGAAAGAGCCTTCCCTGAGTCCATTTACTAGGCCCATTATTATTGTTTCTGTGGGCAGGTCCTGAATCTCTAGGAATGCTTTGTTGAACCTTTCCATGTAGTCTCTTAAAGGTTCTCCTGCCTCCTGCTTTATGCCCAGGAGGCTCGGTGCATGTTTTACTTTGTCCTTCTGGATGGAGAACCGCATCAGGAATTTGCGCGAGAGGTCGTCGAAGCTAGTCACCGACCTTGGAGGAAGACCGTCGAACCACTTCATCGCTACTTTCGTCAAAATAGTTGGGAAAGCTTTGCAGCAAGTAGCATCAAAAGCGTCGGCCAAATACATCCGACTTTTAAAGTTGCTCAGATGATGTTTTGGATCCATGGTCCCATCGTAGAGGTCCATGTCAGGACTTTTGAAATTCCTTGGAACCTTTGGTCTCATTATGTCCTCACTGAACTGATCATCTCCTCCCAAGGGCGAATCTTCTCGGTCATTGTGATAGCTCCGACTTTTGAGGGAAGATTCTAACTTCATGAGTTTTTCTTCTAACTCTTTTCTCGCTCTATCTCATTCCTTAAGTTCCTCTCCGCCTCTCGCTATCGTTCTAACTCTTGTTCCAGCTGCTCTAAACGCCCTTGGTGGCCGTGGACCAATCCCATTAGCTCGGCTGCATGGATTGGTCCTTCTTTTCCTGATTTGCGCCCCTCAGAAGAGTTTACCTTTGATTTTTTTAACCCAGAGGTACCTTCTCTGTGCTGGTCATTTGCTTCCTTGTGAAGGGTCATGTCCGCGTCGTTATTTCTGGTGTTCAGATTTTCTTGTTCTGAATCGGTCGTTTTGTGGCCATCTTCAGGCGAATTATCTGCCATCGAAGGTCGATCTCTTGGGTCCCCGGCAACAGCGCCAATGTTACAACAGGTAACCAGAGATTAGTGGGTTGGACTTATAAGGTTGGCCCGATCGTTTGAAGACGGAGGCCCTTTGTCCTGGTTCCCGTCTAGGGGCCTCCGTCCAACTTGTGTGTGTGAAGGAATGGGGGTGGTACCTGCAAAGACACTCCGATGCCTAAGTAAGCAAGGGTCTGAGCAAGTTTTGAGAGTATGGAAACTTAGAGATACCTGAGGGGTGTCAGTGTACTTATAGTGGTGAACCCATAACCACTGTTGAAATGGTTTCACCTTTCAAGGTGGATAACCGTCCTTTTATCTTAGGGGAGTTGAGATTTGACTCCTAGAAGTGGGTTGAGAGATTTTAGGGGCAGTTACCTTTCAAATAGGTATTATCTGCTAGCCAATCTCTGTTCCCGACTTTCTTGTGGTGGAGCTTTCGTCGAGTCCGACCTCTTGAATGGAGGTCGATTGCGAGGGAAGGCCAGTCTATGGATTGGTCTCTTTATCTTATTTGGTCCTGGGCCTTAGTGTTGGGGCATGGTATGAATAGAATTATTAAATTAGTTTAAAGAGAGAAAAACTCAAAAAAAATTATATATCAAATAATGTGTTTATTATTTTTTATTTTATTGTGAAAATTATCTAGATTATAATACTAATATTATATCATAGGATTATTATTATTAATATATTAACCGTATTTTAATATTTATTATTTATATATTTAAAAATTATATTTAAAAATTATTTATTTAGTTTCATAATAAATAATATTTTTAAATTTAAATAATTTATTAATTAGTTTGTACTTATTATACCATATATTCAATGATTTATTAAAAAAATATTAATATAATAAATAAATTTTTTATAAAAATATCATTTAAAGAATAGGGACAAATATAACCCTAACTAATTTAAATTTAGAGACAATTAGGACCCTGTCCATTTTTGAACTTAACACGTTAGTATTTTTCGTTCAAAGTTGACGGAAAAACACCAACAGAAACCGAAAAAATGGACAGGAGTCGAATTGGTAGTTCACTCTTACAATTCTTTTAGCCAACTGGTCACTCGATTTCTTTATGAAATTTTGTAAATGATTTAGTATGTTAAGATTATCTATTAATTTTTTTATAAAAAGTATAAAAAAATAAATTTTTAATATATTTATTAAAATAAAAAGTTTAAAATTGTTTACTAATAAAAAATACACAAAAAAACAGTTATCTTCAAAAACAGTTATCTTATCTCTCGAGGAGATAGTTGTTTGAATTTTCTTTCCATTATCTCATCAACGTCTCCTAACAATGACAAATGGTTATTTTTATTTTTTAAATTTAAATCAATCTAATTGGATCATAATTTAATCTAAAATCTTTTTTGTACTCTTTTTTAGCACTAATTGATCAAATATATTTATTTTAATCCTTTTTATCAATCTTTTTATGCACCATTTGCATGCTTAAAAGTTTGGATTATTGATATTATTAATATTTTTTATTATTTTTAATTTTAAAAAAAAAGATACATGTATCTCGTTTACAGTGTAAACAAGATACATGCAAAATTATCTCGACGAGATAAGAGAGTGGTATTTATTTCGGTAATTATTTTTTAAATTATTTATTTCGATAATTATTATATTTATTTAATTTATAAAAATAAGAAATTCATAAATCCAAGTAGGTTAATTCAATTTAATCTTGTGTTGTCTATTTAGTACTTATTTGGATGTTACTAAATTAATAAAAAAATATTTTATTTTTTATTATTTAAAGTATTTGATAAATTTTTAGTAGTAAAAATAAAAATATTAAAAAATAAAAGATTATATATTTACAATTTTTTTTAAAAAAATTCTTTTTAAAAATTATTTTTCACATAAAAATTATTTTTATATGAAATTAAATATTTAAATATAAAATTATTTTTATTTTTTTAAAAAGTCGTTTAAAAAAATAACTAATTTTTTTTTAAAAGTTCCTAAATAAGCCCTTAAGCTTCGACTTTTCAGCACGCGATTTATTTTATATCAATTTAACCGGCAACAACGAGTATATTCGTATATAGTTATATATTGGTTTAGCGGTTTGGATTTTCTAAAGTTTGAATTTCACTTTAGATAATAAAGTGTGATTTCTCAACATTTATTTTATAAGTGAAACTAAAAATAAATATAAAAAAAATCATTTAAAAATAAAAAATTATACTTTACCTTTTAAAATAAAAATTTAAAATTTAAAAAATCCAAATTTCTAGTTTAAATATGAACATATTAATATATACTAATTTGGATCGATTAAACAATAAAATTTTAAAATTTTATTTCTTAAAATTAAATAAACCGATCTAATTTAAACTACGCTAATTTATAGTTAGAATAGATTGAAAATAAAACCAAAATAACCCAATTTAAACAACAATAAATTATATATCTTGAATTGAAGCGATTTTCTCTTCAAAATAAACGCACGCGTGTCCCAAAGCTCCCGAGTCAGACAAGTGACACAACGAAGACACGCTTCTCTTCCTCCTCCACTCTCCGCTTCTATATCTTCCCCTTCCCTCTTCTTTGGCGGCGACCGCTTCGTCTTCTCCGTCTTCTCTTGCTTTTGGGTCTCACCAAAGTCGCCATAAAATAGGTATGAATTCGACTCCATACCTCATGTGCAAAGTGGCATCTGATGACTCTGTGTTCGAAGAAGGCATGAATAGATGCAAATAACCAAGATGTGACATTGTAATCATCGACACGCCGCTGGTTATATTTCTTTGTCTCTTTTTGGATGTTTTCATTATCTTCAGGGGTTGCAAATCGTTGGGGAATCTCCTGTTTATCTAACTGGTCTTGTAATTCTTGTCCGCTGATCGAAAGTGTAGCAAAATGGCTTTCATGAAGATTTTCTGCCAATGGGATATTCAACAGTTTGGTGTTGGAGGTGTTTGCAACATGCATAACGAGCGTTGCATTATTGGTCTCTACCATGTCATTGGTTTCAACACTTTTAGCATTATCTGCCATGGATCTTGATTCCATATAATTAAGAGTATCTAGTACCGAGAGAAGGAGATTTCTAATATATATGCTAAACTGACAGGTGTCCACTCTATCTTATCTTTACAGTAATAAATACTGGATAATGGAATCGGATATTTGTTTTTATTTAAAAATGAACAATAAATAAAAAAATAATTATATAGATAAATACCAATATATTATATAATATGGTTGCCGCCTTCGAAGAATTAAAAAATGTAAAACATATATATATATATATATATATATATATATACACGGGTAGATAATTAAAATATTAAATAATAAAGATAATAGATATGTTAAATGTTTAATTTATTAGGTGTAAGAATAATTATTTTAATATTAATATTTAAGTAAATAATTTAATAATATAATATATTTTTATTTTATTAGACTAATTTTAAAATTTATTATTTATATCGTTCACAAAAATTATTTACCTAACAAAGTCCATATAAAAATATCATTTGTTTTGTAAACAAAGTATTACACATTTTAAAAAATTTAATCAATTAGGAAGTTAAAATTTTCGTTAATATCAATAAAAAATTTTGAAATAACATTTTTTATTTTAAATTTTAAATTTTAAATTCTTTTATTCATCAAACTTTAAAGTAAAAAAAGCAGCTATAAACGGAGTCTACGTGGACCGCGGTAGAAAGATTTTGCGACTTTTAAACTGCAACTCAACCCAAGTCGAGTCTTCTTGACTCAGATGCGTCTGTACGCAATACGTGGCGCCAAACCCTAGCAATCTTCGCGGGTTTTTTTTTTTTTTTAAGAAACATTATTATATTTATTTTTTTAGACATAAAAAAAAAACGCATCCAGGCAGGATTCCATATGGACCATTTATCTTATTAATTATTTAGTGGACAAAGATATTCTTTATTAATTAATATAAAATAACAAAGATCGATGTTAATAAGAAAATATATATCATTAAAGACTTGTAGTGTCACTATGTGGTGCCTTTGTGGTCAGAGCCACCACCTTTAGGAAAAATTGACGAGGTCAAATTAAAGGGCCGTTGGTCGAGCCCCCACACTTGGCTTTTATATTTTGATTCTTGTGGGTCATGGATTCCATGTGTTACAATATATCTTTTTCATAAGAGAAGCCACCAAGTCAACAGGGACAATTGGATGTTCACAAACAACCATATCCAATGTACTGGAGATTATTGTAGTTGTTTGGCCGGTAACGTCTTGCCATGCACAAGGTCGTTCTAGAAAACATGCACAAACTATTGTTAATTATAATTTAATGTTTTAAATTATTTTAATTTTGAATTTAACCTCTTTGCACTCAATATTAAATTCATTGGTTTCCAGAAAACTGATTGGATTGATTTAAAACAGTTGACCAAATAGCTTTTATTATAAATCAATCAATTTGGTTTATCAATTGCTTTCTAGACCTCAATAATTCTGTATGACTACATCAAAAAGCGATACGTAAGTATATATTTATGTTTCGGAAGTTCCTCTTGAATCCAATAAAATCGACGGCTAGAATCTGAGTCTTTCTCTATTTTTTATGGATAATTTATCGGAAGATATATCAAAAAAAGAGTTATTTCAGTTGTTCAACTGGATTGGACGCATCAATGATATTTACCTGTCTTGAAAATGAACAAACGGAGATATTTACATGTTTGCTTTCATCCGATACATGACGAAAGGAGGGGCGTTGAAAGCTATAGCGGAAATGAATTGCTTGAGACTGAGAAGTAAGACCATCTATGTAAGCGAGGCAAAGTACAGAAGAAAGTCGGAACCAACGAATGGTGACAAGGGACGACGGGAAGATCGTACGCCAGACCCATCGCCACAGCAACCACATCGGATCATATGTGACGAAGACTCCTTGCTGAATGAGGAAGAGGGACGGACCAAGGAAATCGCAAAATCCCGCCATGGGACTGGCGAGCCTAAGATGCTGGAAGCTGCCGTGGTGCCAGAAAATATTGGATGGTTACAGAGAAGCCTTATAGGGATTACAACGAAGCCGATCAGTTTTAACTCCTTGAGGGATATGATAGCTAAGGATATGCCTTCTATAGTCCAAATCCAGAAAATGGGAGCTTTTAAAGTCCTCTTGACCTTTGATAGTGTTCTGAGTGCAGACGAAGTTTACACCTTTAAGTTGAATTATCTCCTGCAAATCTTTCACAAGGTGAGAAGGTGGAACGAGTCGGAGCGTAGTGAGACTGGCTCGAGCGTTACGGAGTCCCGTTGCATGCATGGTCAGTCGAGACGTTTAATTTGGTAGAGGGTCAATGGGGAGCAGTAGTAGGCTGTGCAAAAGAGACAGAATTGTGCACTTCCTTCTCTGTAGGCTATGTATTGGTTGATACGAGTGTTATGGAAGTGATTCAGGAGAGGATCTATGTCTTTGTTGGATCCAGGGGATTTGACGTTTTGGTGAAAGAATATGGACATGGAATGGGGGGCATGCAGGACAGTAAGTGTTTTTTGGAGAGTGGGTTCAACCTCGGTGGGATCTTGAATCGTAGCATAGCAAGTACGAGTACTGAGGGAGAAAAGGGGCAGAAAAGGCGGTTGATTTCATCAAAGGGAGTCGAGCAAGAAGAAGCTTCATTAATGGCGGTGAACCGTGGAGGGGAAGACGAGGAGGGCTGATTAGTAATTTCTGCTAATATTTTAAATGAGTGGATTAAGGGTAGTGAAAATCAGAATTGCGGAAAATTAGTAACGTCTCCAAATAACGGCGGCATTCAAGGGCTTACTAATTTTGAGTGTGAAAACCGTATCATCTATAAAGCAGATTCAGATAGAACCGTGACTGGTGACTTGTGTACGTTGCATTATGGGCTGAAACAGATTTCATCTAATCACAAGAAAAAAATAAAAAAGGGGGTCTCACTAGGCATTGGGCCAGGCATAGCTCTATGGGAAAGGAGAAAACAAAAAAGGGGGCTGCACTAAGCATTGGGCCACGGACAGCTATGCGGGTATGGAAGGAGGCACTACCGGTTTAGGCCTCAACCCTTCACCCATTGGGCTCGAACCGGGTCAGGGGAAGCGCGGTAGGCAACCCTCCAAGGAGCTCCTGAACGCGCAGCAGGGTTCCCTCGGGGACTCCTTGCTCTGCCTTGAGGGGGAGCGTGACACCAGATTCGAGCTTGCGAACGGAGAGCGACGGCTGGCCTCGAATCCAGGGAGAAGGCTGGGCAGCAATGACAATGACTGGGCATGTTTTTGATGTAGACTCGGACGGTGCATTTGGGAGGCTTTTGATGATTTGGGATGGCACGTTTTTTAATATGAATAAGTGCTATAAGGGAGAACGATGGTTATGTGTTGAAGGTTTTTTTGCTAAAGAATAGCTTCAACTATGCTTTTGTCTTGATTTATGGTGCACATAGTAGAAATGAGAAGAGACAGGTGTGGGTGGAGTTGAGTTACATTGGTGGGTTATGTCAGGTTCCTTGTTGCTTTATGGGGGATTTTAATGAGATAGTGAATGTCGAGGAACAGAGAGGGACTGTTAGCTTACCTGTGTCAGCAGAGGACTTCAAGAAGTGGATTCAAGATATGCACCTAGTGGACTTGCCGCTTACAGATTGCAAGTTCACGTGGTTTCGAGGTCGTTCTTGCAGTCGACTAGATAGAGCTTTGGTGAGTGTGGAATGGTTAGAAGAGTTCCCTGAGACTCGGTTAAGAGGGGGTCCTACAGGTTTATCGGATCACTACCCTATTATTGTGGAAGAGCAGCAAATGCAGGGAGGTCCTCGGCCTTTTCGAAGCCTTGACGCATGGTTCACCCATGACGGCTTTCTCCGGATGGTCCAGGAGGAACGGAGGGGTCTAGGGGAGATGCAATTCACAGATAAATTAAAGGCGTTAGCGGGTCCTTTGAGAAGTTAGCACAAGAACAACTTTAGTGAGATGGACAAGAAGATCTTGAAGTTTGAGGAAGAGATAAAAAAGATTGATGACTTGGTAAGTACTGGAGTGTATGATGCAACTATAGAGGCTAGAAGGAAGGCGTTAGTCACCTGTTGTGAGAGATGGTATGTGAGGAAAGAAATTTACTGGAAGCAAATGTCTCAATCTCGGCAAGCAAAGGAAATTGATAGAAACACAAGATACTTCCACAATATAGCATTGGCAAGAAGGCGGAATAATCAGATTGATGCTTTGGTAGTCAACGGAAGACTGGTTAGGAACCAAGCTAGAATTAAAATAGCTATAAGAGAGTTTTATAAAGATCTATATTATCAGGAGAGTTCTCCTTTGCTGGGGTTCAGAGATGGTCTGGTGGCTAAGATAGCTGAGGAAGAGTCTATGTTTCTGGAGGCGATGCCATCAGCTGAGGAAATCAAGCAGGCAGTGTGGGATTGTGAGTCTTTGAAGGCGCCAGGGTGTGATGGGTTCAACATGAATTTCATTAAGCGGTGCTGGGAGGAGATTGGGGAAGAATTTATGGGAGCAGTTATGGGGTTCTTTTAGACATCCAGGCTACCTGCGGATTCCAATATTAACGTGGGTGGCGCTGGCCCCCAAGTTCACTGGTGCGAAAGAAATCAAAGACCTCAGACCTATCAGTATGGTTGGGTGTGTGTATAAGGTCATTTCGAAAGTGCTTGTTAGGATGATGAGAGCAGTGATAGAAAAATTCATGACGGGGCTCTCATAGCGTGTGAAACAGTACACTGGCTTAAAAGGAGAAAAGAAGAGGCAGCCATAATCAAGTTGGACTTCCAAAAGGCATATGACAGAGTGAAGTGGAGTTTTGTGGATATTGTGCTGGAGAAGATGGGGTTTGGGCGAAGGTGGATGGCTTGGGTTATGGAGTTTATGACCACATCTTCGATGTCGGTTTTGATTAATGGATCGCCGTCTGAACCGTTTAAAATGGAACGGGGCTTGAGACAAGGTGACCCACTTTCTTCTTTCTTGTTTGTGCTGGTTGTCGATATACTGCATAGGATGATTGGTGAGGCGGTCAGGAACGGGCGTATTTCTCCTTTGCTAGTTGGTCGAGACAGTGTGGAGCTTTCACACCTTCAGTTTGCTGATGATACCATTCTGTTCTGCCCACCAGAAGATGAGACTATGCGGAATTATTAGTGGCTATTGCGATGGTTTGAGTTGATGTCAGGGCTCAGTATCAACTTTGATAAGTCCAGCTTGATTCCAATCAACTGTGAAGAGCAGTGGTTGTATAGTATGTGTACTCTGTGGGATTGCAAGGAAGGTACTCTCCCTGTTAAATACCTCGAAGTCCCCTTAGGAGCTAATCCAAGGTTGGTTAAGACTTGGAAGCCGATAATCGACAAGGTGGAAGAGAAACTAAGCCTGTGGAAAGCTAAGGTGCTAAATAAAGCGGGTAAGTTGGTGCTTATTAAATCAGTCCTGAATAGCTTGCCAGTGTATTATCTGAGCTTATACAAGATGCCAAAGGCAGTTGCTAAGAAGCTTATTTCTCTACAGAGGAGGTTTCTGTGGAGTAAGGAGGATGGGAGGCAGGGAATGGCGTTGGTGAAGTGGGAGCTGGTACAGGCCCCGAAGAAATTCGGTGGGCTGGGAGTAGGGGATGCTATGATTCGGAACTCAGCACTGTTGTTTAAGTGGTGGTGGTGTTTTGCTAAGAAAGAGTACCCACTGTAGAAGAAGGTGGTCTGCTCCTGTAATAACTTGAGGCCGAATGAGTTACTATCTTCTCAAGTACTGCCTACTAGAGGGGGCCCATGGAGGGATATTTGCCATATAGATTTTCAGGAGCAACATCTGCAGGATAAGATGATTACAGGTCTACAATGGAGATTGCGGACGGGCGAAGGACCCGGTTTTGGGAGGATATTTGGTTGCAGTGTGGTTCCTTAAAAGATCGATTCCCTAGGCTCTTCTCTGTTTCAAACCAATGTGGGGGCGGTGATTGGGGAGTATGGGTTTTGGGATGGGCTAGAGTGGGTCTGGAATTTCTAATGGAGGAGGGAGCTCTTTCAATGGGAGTTAGACCTTCTGAGTGAGTTACATGAGGCTTTGAGACCTGTGAGGCTAGCGAATAATAGGGAGGATAGAGTCGTGTGGAAATATGATAAACTTGGTATTTTTTCGACTAACTCTTTTGTGCAGGTGCTACAAGAAGGAATGCTATCGGAGGAAGTAACCAGCTATAGCTTCACAAAGACCATCTGGAAAGGTTTGGTTCCACTAAGGGTGGAGCTGTTTGCTTGGTTCGTCCTGGTAGGCAGGGTGAACACCAAAGAACGGCTAAACCGGATCGGAATTATTATCTAGGATGACAAGAGCTGCGTTTTATGTAATAAGGATGTTGAGCAGGTCCATCACTTGTTTCTGGGCTGTGATTTTGCTTGGCAGGTGTGGAGTCCATGGTTATCTATGGCTGGCCGACTATGGGCTGTCCCAGAATGAAGGACCATTTCCTAAGTTGGACAGATGAGTCGCGAAGGAAAGCAGATCGAAAGCAGCGGTTAAGATGTTTCTGTGCAATTATTTGGCATATTTGGTTGGAACAAAACAGGAGGATATTTCAGAATCAAAGGAAAGGCGTAGAAGATATCATCACATTGACCATCCTTAGCTGTAAAGAGTGGAGAGGTGTGCATCCCTAGGGTTGTTGTTCTCTATTCAAGGAGTTTGTGGGAGCTGCCTGTCTTGTTGTTTGTTTCATACTGCTTGCTCCACTCTAATGTGTTGAGCTCTTTTACTTTCAAAAACAAAAATATCTTTATAATTGAATCATATCTTATCTTATCTAAACTTTTTTCAAAATATCACTAAAAAAATATTAAGTACTGTTGAATTTACCGTCAGATTCTTTAAATATATCTAACGGTAATCAATTTAATGTCGAATTTACCATAAAAAACAATCAGACGGTATAAAGCTCACCGGTAAATATTTATCATCAGATTTATTTCATCCGACGTAATTATCGTTGAATTTTACGACGGATTACCAGCTCAAGAAATTAATTGGTTACCGGCGGATTTTTCCAATGGTAATATTAGCACCAAAACATGTTGTTTGCACTATGTTATCGTCGGATTATTCCTACGGTAATTCCGACGGTAATGTCAATTTTTTTTTGGAATTTGAAATAAATGATCAATTTTAATTTTATATTTAAATTCTTTTTACACAATTAGTGGTCAATTTATAAATAATGAAGAATTTTTTTTAAAATAAATAAATACAATGTACAAATTAAATAAAAGTCAAGTACACCAAATAAATGTATGAAACAATAAAACAAAAATCTAATATCTACAGATCTAGGTAGTCGTCATCGTCGTCAGTCACGTGGCCCTGAGTTGGCAGTGCAGGAGGCGGTGACGATGTTTGTGTGTCACCAGTAGGGTCGATGCCAGCAGTGCGTATCTGGGCTTGGTACACCTCTATCTGAGCGTCCATACGCTACATCCGCTCCAGCGACTCGCTAAACTCTAGCCTGAGTTCATCTGTAGAAGTCTCACGAGTGAGGATCACTTGATACATCTCCCAATAATCGTTAAGCTCTTGAGCCTACTGGTGAAGGCTACGCTGGAGCTCTTGCACCTGGAGCCTCAAATCCACGCCATCCTCAGGATGGACGGCTCGACTGGTGGTGGAGCCAGTTGACGGCCTCAACGTTGAGGTGCAGAGGCTACTAGCAAAAAACGACCCCATCCCATATACTTGGTTCTTTTACAGGGCTAAGGCGGTCTCGCACCAAACTGCATTGGGGTTGACGACTGAGGACGCAGATCCATCGAAGACGTCCTCTCTACTTTGCTGAGACTGCTGAGTCGCGATCTCTAGTTTCTGTATGTAGGACTCTTGTGCAATTAACACAAGTTACTGTGATTAGTAAGATATACATACATACATACATACATATATATATATAGTTAATCTCAAATAATTTTGTAGCAGAAGATAATCAGATGTATGTTTACTCACATAATGGTCTTGAGACTGCTGATCAACAAATCTCGCTTTGTTCTCCTTCAGCATGTGGTTGTATTTGAATGTCTCTGCCAATGTGCTCTCGCGTTCTAATGACTTTGACTACACCAGTTGTGTTGAAATACAAAATTATTAGAATGGCTAGTAATGATATGTAAAATAGATAACATAACGAAGTTATTAACAATATTAAAAGAACTACATACCTATCTGGCCTTCATCTTCTGAAGGTTGTCGAGCCGCCGGTGTACTTGGATGACCTGGTCGATGCCCTATTAGCTCGGTTTGTGAGGCGTCGATGCTTGAACCCCGCATCAGTCTCTCAATGAGCCAATAGGTCCTTCTTTACGTCCGGTTGGAGCCAGCGCATCCGCTGGTCCCACCCATGACGAACATCATCTAGCATATGCTAGAGCCACCAACCCATCCTATAGTCGAATATCTTCCAAATGGCCAGGTCGTGCTCAGCATCCCAAATGAAGTGCAGCTGCAACAAAGAAACTTTTTAGGTAAACAAGATAGAGGATATAAACTAGTTAAAAAAGTTTAAAACATAAATAATGAAAGTAATTACCGTCTACTTCTCAAACCAGCGCTGCTTGGTGTCAGCAGGGATCTTCGTGTAGCTGGGCCAGGACTGGTCATACATTAGCTTGATGACATTCGTCATCTCCTGAGTACACACATTCAGGTTCGGTAAAAACCTAACAACAACCCACAAGCAAGAATCAACCCTAATCATTAAATATAGAAAATAGGAATCAGGAATCATAATCATGAAAACTAGAAAACAATAACCAGCAATCCAAATCAACCTAAATCCACTAAATAGGATTCAGTTTTCAAGAAATTTCAACAATAACATGAATTATAATCAGGAAAACTAGAAAACAATAACCAACAATCCAAATCAACCTAAATCCACTAAACAAGAATCAGGTTTCAGGAACTTTTAGCAATAATAGAAATCATAATCATGAAAACTAGAAAACAATAACAAGCAATTAACACTTAAATTACCTAAACTAGAAACAACTCATACACTTTCAGTGATAACCATAAACAGAAAATACATGATTGCTTCCGTGACTGGACTCCAGGGCCAAATGTGCAATCGTGTGGTGGGAGGTGGTGGAGGGGCATCAGTTGCTGCCTTACTTTTATGACTGGACTCCAGGGCTGCGGCATCCGTCGCTCAAGTCGGCGTCACCGTGGATGCGGGATGCTGAACGGTTGGAGGCGGCGTCACCACTGTGGATGGTGGCACGTAGTTGAGGTTAGGGACTATGATGAACTGCTGGTCTGTTAAACCCGCAACCTATGGCGTCACCGGTGTGGTCGAAGTAGAGTGAGAGGATCCAGAAGTCCTGGGGTACCAGAAGAAATTCTCCCTCTACCCCGACCATGGCCACAACCACGACCAGGAGCCTGATCTGTAACACCTTAACTATCAAAATGTTACGCTTCCGGCTGCGCCACTCTGATAGCTTGGGTATTACGACGACTCTTATAATATTTAATACTAAAATATGAGCTTGTTTAAAACTTAGACCGAATTTTTCGAAAACATACATTTATACTTACCGTATAAATTATAATACTCACAAGAAATACATATATATATATATATATATATATATATATATTAATTTACAAGCATCTCATATCAAAATCCTATTCCTCTTATATTACTTGAAAAGTTAAAGGCGAGGGAAACATAAATACTAAAACAATACAGAAATATCGTCTATCAGAAAAGAAATAAGCTCTTCCGAACTTCGTCATCCGTAACCTGAAAAAGAAAAGACATGTAGGGGAGTGAGAACATCATCCTCGAAAGGGTTCTCACTATAGGGTTACAGAATTACTATAATAGGATACACGAGATAAGATCGTTACAGTGATTAATAACTGCCTTATGCATCTTTTCAAAAGCAAAGGTTTACTATAAAAGAAAAATATGAAATCTTTTCTAAAAGACGAAACTGTTCATTTCTTAAAAATTCAAAAGCCTTTCAGAAGGTTTATCTATGCCGAATCAGATTAGTTTCACATACTTTTCTAAACCAGAAACATCAACCAGACATGGCCTTCGGCCCACCTCATGACCAACCACAGCCCTAAGCCCAAACAATCCAAACAACAACCAGTCACCACAGTCCAGCACAATCCCGGTCGCAAACACAAGCAGGAAAGTTCAAGCACAAACAAACAATTATTTCAAGTAGAACAATTAGCAGTTAACCACAATTAATCACAAAGGCAAACCAAGTACAATACGCACACCCAAACAATGTCACATAGATGCATATGATGAATTTATGTCCTAGTGGCTGATGATATCAGCTGTTGATTATAGAGCTAATCCGACAAGTCCTAGTAGCTAACCATTGGACTGTCCCTCTGTCGTGCGTCCCCAACTCGAATTATTCATAATCATAATCATAATTCACATCCAACACCCTCACTGGTGTATATTCACGGGGGCAAGCTCATCCGAAACTTTCACAGTGTCCGGCCACACTTACAACATAGGATCAGCAGAGTATCGAGTCTCCACCTAGAGCACGTGGTGGCTAGCCACTGCTTTCACCCAGGAAAACTCGTATCTCAGATAGGTGGCGTGCAACAATCACAATATCAATAACTCAGCATATATGCATTTATCCTCATCCATAAATCAACATTCATCTCAGCCATTCGGCTTAAATTCATGATTTATAGTCAGCCATGATTCGTTATTATATACAGCCATTCTGGCTCATAACATATTCCACAATCAGCCATAATTCATTAATATATACAGCCATTCCGGCTCATAACATAATGGCACTTCCACCATCCGACATCATCAAACTCATAAAATCATTATTCAAGCCACAAATCACTTTTCTCAATTCACTTTACTTTGAAATCAAAATTTAATTCTTTCCAACCTTGGCTTTAAAATTCCCATTCCTCAAATCATTTCAAGGTCATAAGCCACTTTTCCTCAAACGTAAATTTCCCTTTTTAAAACATGGTTACTGAGCACGTGGTGGGTAACCACTTCTCCTCAAACATAGATTTCTCTTTTTTTTTAAAAAAAAAATAAAGCCACTCTCCACAATATCTTTCCAAACATTTCAGAAACCACACCAAATCAAAAGTTATTTCCGCGAGATTTGCAAAATCATTCATTCTAAAACAAGATTTGGTAACAAAAATTCCTCAATAGAGTCTCAAGACTTTAGGGGAGAATAACACAACTCACTTCCTCAAATTCGTTTGAAGTCTTTAAAATCGTAGCTTCTCGATTTTAGTAATAAAATTAGAATCTAAGCCAAACCAAATCGTGTAATCAACTACTCCGAACGCATTTCCAAAACCATCTCCTTTACTTAAACCAAAACCAAGTCCAACACCATGTTAAAATCTGGAATGTTTCCGGCGGCTCGGAGATCATTTTAGTTTTGCTAAACCAGAATTCAAAGAATACTCTAAACCTTCCCTAAAACGTCGAAATTGAAATTTGTAAATCGAAATCCAAGTTCTTTCAAAGTCACTAAAACTTCTATAACTAAAACCTTTAAGTCAAATTCAAACAACATAAACCGTGTTTAAGTCAAATCCAGGGAAACATAAACTCCTTCCACCCTTTAAACAGCTTTAAAACATAATTCCCTTCCAAATGACTTGCACCCAAAAATATAATGCTTTTCTTAGGAAACAAACCTAAGGCATAACCTTCTTTTCAAAGATTCTTTTCAAAGCATAATTTTATCACTTTCATAAATGATTCAAGTGAAGATAATAAAAGTCTTGAATTCACAATTCCCCAAGTAAAGTGATAAAGACCTTAAATTCATAATTTTCCAAATAACATTTCCAAATAAAGACTCAGATTTTCTAGGAATTTCGGCAGCACCTCCCCTTTAAAACTTGGACTTTGCCACCCTTTCCGGATCCCAACCAAACCATTCCGCAACCCTCTTAAAGGGGTTCAAAACCAATTCAATTCAAAATCAAGCTATTTCCAAGGTACATCATTTTCAGATTTCAAGAACACCAATTCAAACTCAAATCAATTTCTAACAGGATAAACTCGATTTCAAAGCTTTTACAAATTAACTTTAAAGAAGCATTTCAAGAACTGTCCGTTTCATAAAACCGAACAATAACCCAGCCAAACAAGCATTCATATTCATCCAAGACAACCAATAATTACATAAGACTTATACAATCACTCAAAGATACATTTTCTCACATCAATATCCATATATAATAATTCCAAATCATAAAATGTGGTTTTATGAAAAGGCCCCTACCTCGAATAATCGAAACTCAAAAGCTACACAACGCGTCAAAACCCCTTCTTCTCGACCTGTAACCTCGGCAGCTGCGCCTTCAATTTTAACCCACTTCTACAACAACTAACGTCGCAAAACCTCAGCGTATGATAACATAGTAGTGATTACAGGCTTTTCGAAACAAAGACGCTTACCGTAACTAAGAAGAAGTGACTGAGTCGAGTAACGGCATCCCCGGCAGTGGTTCCAGTGGCCACAGGACTGCCCCTGGCAGCCAGAATAGTGGCAAGATTTCTTCCTCCTTCGACAACAACAACAACGGCGTCTTTCGGCAACCACATATCTCCGGCAACAGTAACAGAAGCTCCAGCTAAGCACCGCAAAGCAGCAGTTTGGCAGTGAAGGAGGCAGACAACGGTGGCATCTTCTCAGATTCCAGAAACTAGAAGCAGAGGCGGAACTGGCGAGCCCTCCTCTTCCAGCGGCGGCTTGGTGAGACGCGGCAGCAAAAAAGACCACATCTCCTCTCCAGTCTCAGATGTGAGCTCTTTCTCCTCCACCCTTCATGCTCGACGGCAACTACTACGGCTCCCTTCAAAGCTACGACGGCGGCGACTGATGAGCAGATAATTTATACGCTTTTTGGTATTATTTTTATATAGTTTTTAGTATGATTTAGTTAGTTTTTAGTATATTTTTATTAGTTTTTAAGCAAAATTCACATTTCTGGACTTTACTATGAGTTTGTGTATTTTTCTGTGATTTCAGGTATTTTCTGGCTGAAATTGAGGAACCAGAGCAAAAATCTGATTCAGAGGCTGACAAAGGACTGCAGATGCTGTTGGATTCTGACCTCCCTGCACTCAAAGTGAATTTTCTGGAGCTGCAGAACTCCAAATGGCGCGCTCTCAATTGCGTTGGAAAGTAGACATCCAGGGCTTTTCAGAAATATATAATGGTCTATACTTTGCGCGATTTTTGATGACGTAAAATGGCGTCAAAATGACAGCTCTCTGCCCTTTTCTGACGTCAAAACGCCAGAACTGGCATAAAAGTTGGAGTTAAATGCCCAAACTGGCATAAAAGCTGGCATTTAACTCCAAGAGAAGTCTCTACATGTGTAAAGCTCAATGCTCAGCCCAAGCACACACCAAGTGGGCTCGGAAGTGGATTTCTGCATCATTTACCTATTTTTGTAAACCCTAGTAGCTAGTTTCATTATAAATAGGACCTTTTACTATTGTATTTTCATCTTTGGATTATCTTTTGATCCTTTGATCATGTTTTGGAGGCTGGCCTCTCGGCCATGCCTGGACCTTCATCAGTTATGTATTTTCAACGGTGGAGTTTGTACACACTATAGATTAAGGTGTGGAGCTCTGCTGTTCCTCGAGTATTAATGCAATTACTATTGTTCTTCTATTCAATTCAAGCTTATTCTTGTTCTAAGCTATTCACTCACACTTTAATCTGATGAATGTGATGATCCGTGACACTCAACATCATTCTCACCTATGAACGCGTGACTGACAACCACTTCCGTTATACTTAAGATTAAGCGTGTATCTCTTAGCCTCCATTCCGAAAGATCGGAGTCTTCGTGGTATAAACTAGAATTATTGGCGGCCATTCCTGAGGTTCGAAAATTCTAAACCTTGTCTGTGGTATTTCGAGTAGGATCTGAGAAGGGATGACTGTGACGAGCTTCAAACTCGCGAGTGTTGGGCGTAGTGACAGACGCAAAAGGATCAATGGATCCTATTCCAACATGAGTGAGAACCGACAGATGATTAGCCGTGCGATGACAGCGTATTTTGGACCATTTTCACTGAGAGGACGGGAGGTAGTCAATCACAACGGTGATACCCAACATACAGCTTGCCATAGAAAGGAGTATGAAGGATTGGATGGGGCAGTAGGAAAGTAGAGATTCAAGAGGGATAGATCATCTCCATACGCTTGTCTGAAATTCCCACCAATGAATTACATAAGTATCTCTGTCTTTATTTTATGTTTATTTATCTTTAATTATGAAAACTCTATCACACATTTGAATCCGCCTGACTGAGATTTACAAGGTGGCCATAGCTTGCTTCAAGCCGACAATCTCCGTGGGATCGACCCTTACTCACGTAAGGTTTATTACTTGGACGACTCAGTGCACTTGCTGGTTAGTTGTGCAAAGTTGTGACAAAGTGTGATTCACGTTTGAGAGCTCCAAGTTTTGGCGCCATTGTTGATGATCACAATTTCGTGCACCAAGTTGTTGGCGCCGTTGCCAGGGATTGTTCGAGTTTGGACAACTGACGGTTCATCTTGTTGCTCAGATTAGGTAATTTTTATTTTCTTTTCAAAAATCTTTCAAAAGTTTTTTTATTTGTTTTTGTTTTTCCAAAACAATTTTCGAAAAATAAAAAAAAAATTCATAAAATCATAAAAACTCAAAAAAAAATATTTCATTGTTCTTGTTTGAATCTAGGGCCAAATTTTAAGTTTGGTGTCAATCGCATGATTTTAATTATCTTGCAATTTTCGAAACACATGCATTGTGTTCTTGATGATCTTCAAGTCGTTCTTGATGAATTGCCTTGTTTGATCTTCATGATTTATTGATTTGCACTGCATGATGTTCTACATGTGCATTCTTGCATTCATATGGCCCAAAAATGAGAAAGTTCTAAGTTTGGTGTCCTCCATGTTTTCTTTCATTAAGAAAACTGAGTCCTTGATGTTCATCTTGATCTTCAAGATTGTTCTTGGTGTTCATCTTGACGTTCATAATGTTCTTGCATATATCTTGTGTTTTGATCCAAGAATTATATGTTTTGACTCTTTTTGTTGTTTTTCAAAATTGAAAACATATCTTCTTGAATAAAGGATTTAGCAAAATGAAGATCCAAGAACATAAAGCAGAGGAAGTACAGAAAAAAAGCTGGGCGTTCAAAACGCCCAGTGAAGAAGGAAAACTGGCGTTTAAACGCCCAGCCAGGTACCCTGGCTGGGCATTTAAACGCCCGAACCATGCAGCAATTGGGCGTTAAACGCCCAAAACATGCAGCTCCTGGGCGTTTAACGCCAGGATGACACAAGGAGAGGAATTTTGTTCTCAAATCAAATCTTTTTCAAATTTTCATATTTTTTTCAAACTCAAATCCTTTTCAAATCAAATATCTTCAATCATATCTTTTTCAAAATCATATCTTTTCAAACATATCTTTTTCAAAAATAAAATCTTTTCCTCATATTTTCAAAAATCTTGATTAAAAAATTTCAAGTTTGTTACTTTCTTGTTAAGAAAGGTTCAATCTTTAAATTCTAGAATCATATCTTTTAGTTTCTTGTTAGTCAAGTCATCAACTTCAATTTTCAAAATCAAATCTTTTTAAAATTTCTTCTTCAAATCTTTTTCAAAATAAATTTCAATCATATCTTTTTAATCATATCTTTTTCAAATCATATCTTTTTCAAAAATTTGATTTAAAAAATCTTTTCTAAACTCCTATCTTTTCAAAATGGATTTTTAAATCTTTTTCAACTAACTAATTGATTTTTTTGTTTGTTTTACTATTTCTTATCTTTTTCAAAACCACAACCAATTTTTCAAAAATTCATTTTAAATTTTATTCTTTTAATTTTCGAAAATTTCTCCCTCTTTCTTATCTTTTTCTATTTAACCACTAACGTTCCTCCTCCATTGTCAATTCGAACTCCATCTCTCTTGGTGTGTTCGAATTCTTTCTTACCTACCTCATCCTTCCATTATTGTTTTTCTCTGACACCTCAAGGAATCTCTATACTGTGACATAGATGATTTCATATTTTCTTTGTTTTCTTCTCTTTCATATGAGCAGGAACAAAGATAAAGGCATACTTGTTGAAGTTGATCCTGAACCTGAAAGGACTCTGAAGAGGAAGCTAAGAGCAGCTAAAGCACAAAACTCTGAAGAGGACCTCACTGAAATTTTCGAAAAGGAAACAGCAAAAGAAACAATTATGGCTGAACCAAACAACAATGCAAGGAAGATGCTTGGTGATTTCACTACACCAACTTCTAACCTCTATGGAAGAAGCATCTCAATCCCTGCCATAGGAGCAAGCAATTTTGAGCTAAAGCCTCAATTAGTTTCTCTACTGCAACAGAACTGCAAGTTTGATGGACTTCCATCAGAAGACCCTTATCAGTTTTTAACTGAGTTCTTGCAGATCTGTGATATTGTTAAGACCAATGGAGTTGATCCTGAAGTCTACAAGCTTATGCTTTTCCCTTTTGCTGTAAGAGACAGAGCTAGAACATGGTTGGACTCACAACCTAGAGATAGCCTGGACTCTTGGGATAAGCTGGTCACAGCTTTCTTAGCCAAGTTCTTTCCTCCTCAAAAGCTGAGCAAACTTAGAGTGGATGTTCAGACCTTCAGACAAAAAGGTGGTGAGTCCCTCTATGAAGCTTGGGAAAGATACAAGGAACTGACCAAAAAGTGTCATTCTGACATACTTTCAGAGTGGACCATATTAGATATATTCTATGATGGTCTGTCTGAATTTTCCAAGATGTCACTGGACCACTCTGCAGGTGGATCCATTCACCTAAAGAAAACGCCTGCAGAAGCTCAGGAACTTATTGAAATGGTTGCAAATAACCAGTTCATGTATACCTCTGAGAGGAATCCTGTGAGTAATGGGACGCCTCAAAAGAGATGAGTTCTTGAAATTGATGCTTTGAATGCCATATTGGCTCAGAACAAAATATTGACCCAACAAGTCAATATGATCTCTCAGAGTCTGAATGGATTGCAAAATACATCCAATAGTACTAAAGAAGCATCTTCTGAAGAAGAAACTTATGATCCTGAGAGCCCTGCAATGGCAGAAGTGAATTACATGGGTGAAGTCTTTGGCAACACCTATAATCTTTCATGGAAAAATCATCCAAATTTTTCATGGAAGGATCAACAGAAGTAAGGCTTCAATAATAACAATGGTGGAAGAAACAGGTTTAGCAATAGCAAACCTTTCCCATCATCATCTCAGCAACAGACAGAGCATTCTGAGTAGAATCATTCTAGCTTAGCAAACATAGTCTGTGATCTATCTAAGGCCACTCTTAGTTTCATGACTGAAACAAGATCCTCCATTAGAAATTTGGAGGCACAAGTGGGCCAGCTGAGTAAAAGGGTTACTGAAACCCCTCCTAGCACTCTCCCAAGCAATACAAAAGAGAATTCCAAAGGAGAGTGCAAGGCCATTGATATAATCAACATGGCCGAAACCTTAGAGGAGGAGGAGGACATGAATCCCAATGAGGAAGACCTCAGGGGACTTTCAATGGTCAGTAAGGAATCCCCTAATGAGGAACCAAAGGAATATGAGGCTCATACAGAAACCATAGAGATTCCCTTGGACCTCCTTTTACCATTCATGAGCTCTGATGACTATTCATTTTCTGAAGAGGATGAAGACATTGTTGAAGGACAAGTTGCCCAATATTTAGGAGCAATCATGAAGCTGAATGCCAAGCTGTTTGGTAATGAGACTTATTGGTTCAACAAAATTTACCTCAAAAGAAATAGGATCCTGGTAAATTCTTAATACCCTGTACCATAGGCACCATGACCTTTGAAAAAGCTCTGTGTGACCTGGGATCAGGGATAAACATGATGCCACTCTCTGTGTGGAGAGACTGGGAATCTATGAGGTACATGCTGCCAAATTCTCATTGGAGATGGCAGATAAATCTATGAAAAAGGCTTATGGACTAGTAGAGAACGTGCTAGTGAAGGTGGAAGGCCTTTACTTCCCTACTGATTTCATAATCCTAGACACTAGGAGGGATGAGGATGAATCCATCATCCTTAGAAGACCCTTCCTAGCCACATCAAGAGCTGTGATTGACGTTGACAGAGGAGAGTTGATCCTTCATGTGAATGAAGAATGCCTTGTAGTATAGACTCAAGGTTCTCCATCTGTAACCATGGAGAGTAAGCATGAAGAGCTTCTTCCAATACAGAGTCAAACAGGGCCCCCACATTCAAACTTTAAGTTTGGTGTTAGGAGGCCACAACCAAACTCTAAGTTTGGTGTTGAGAGATCTCAACTATACTCTGATCATCTGTGAGGCTCCATGAGAGCTCATTGTCAAGCTATTGACATTAAAGAAGCGCTTATTGGGAGGCAACCCAATTTTATTTTAATTTTATCTATATTATTTTGTTTTTTTTAGGTTGATGATCATGTGAAGTCACAAAAACAATTACAAAAATAAAGAAGAAAATAAAAAACAGCATTAAAAACAGCACACCCTGGAGGAAGGACTTACTGGCGTTTAAACACCAGTAAGGGTAGCAAAATGGGCGTTTAAACGCCCAATCTGGCACCTTTCTGGGTGTTTAAACGCCAGAATAGGGCACCAGACTGGCGTTTAAATGCCAGAACAGGGCAGCAAACTGGCGTTTAAATGCCAGAATTGCACTCTAAGGCATTTTGAACACTCAATTGGAGTAGGGAAGAGAATTCCTTGACCTCTCAGGATCTATGGACCCCACAGGATCCCTACCAACCTCAACTCACTCTCTCTTCTCTTTACACCTTTTTACAACACTCTTCCCCAAATACCCTTCACCAATCACTTCCTTAACTCTTCCCCAAAACCCCACCCACCTTCAAAATTCAAAACCATTTCCCTCCCAAATACACCCAAACCATTCGGCCACTCTCCCTATAAATACCCCCTTCACCCCTTCATTTTCACACATCACAAACACCTTCTTCCCCTCTTGGCCGAACCCTATACACCCTCTATCTCCTCCATTTTCTTCTTCTTCTACATCTTTCCTTTTTCTTTTGCTCGAAGACGAGCAAATATTTTAAGTTTGGTGTGGTAAAAGCATTGCTTTTTGTTTTTCCATATCCATTTATGGCACCTAAGGCCAGAGAAACCTCTAGAAAGAGGAAAGGGAAGGCAACTACCTCCACTTCTGAGTCATGGGAGATGGAGAGATTCATCTCAAAGGTCCATCAAGACCACTTCTATGAAGTTGTGGCCAAGAAGAAGGTGATCTCTGAGGTCCCTTTTAGGCTCAAAAAGGGCGAATATCCGAAAATCCGACAAGAGATCCGAAGAAGAGGTTGGGAAGTTCTTGCCAACCCCATTCAACAAGTCAGAATCTTAATGGTTCAAGAGTTCTATGCAAACGCATGGATCACTAGGAACCATGATCAAAGTATGAACCCAAACCCAAAGAATTGGCTTACAATGGTTCGGGGAAAATACTTAGATTTCAGTCTGAAAATTGTGAGGCTAGCGTTCAACTTGCCAATAATGGAAGAAAACGCATGCCCCTATACTAGAAGGGTCAACTTTGATCAAAGGTTGGACCAAGTCCTCATGGACATATGTGTTGAAGGAGCTCAATGGAAAAGAGACTCAAGAGGCAACCCGGTTCAATTGAGAAGACCGGATCTTAAGCCTGTGGCTAGAGGATGGTTGGAGTTCATCCAACGCTCTATCATTCCCACTAGCAACCGATCTGAGGTAACTGTGGATCGGGCCATCATGATCCATAGTATCATGATTGGAGAGAAAGTAGAAGTTCATGAAATCATACCTCTAGAACTCTACAATGTGGCTGGCAAGTCCTCACCTTTGGCAAGATTAGCCTTTCCTCTTCTCATATGTCACCTTTGATATTCAACTGGGATTGTCATAGAAGGAGACATCCTCATTGAAGAGGACAAGCGCATCACTAAGAAGAGGATGGAGCAAACTAGAGAGCCCATTCATGGCACTCAATAAGAGCATGAGGAAGTCCCTCATCAAGAAATCCTTGAGATGCCTAAAGGGATGCAATTTCCTCCACATAATTATTGGGAGCAATTCAACACTTCTTTGGAAAGCTTGAGTTACAACATGCACCAATTAAGGGTGGAACACCAAGAGCACTCCATCATTCTCCATGAGATTAGAGAAGATCAAAGAGCTATGAGGGAGGAGCAACAAAGGCAAAGAAGAGACATAGAGGAGCTCAAGAGCACCCTTGGTTCTTCAAGAGGAGGAAGACGCCACCCTCACTAAGGTGGACTCATTCCTTAATCTCCTTGTCTATTTATTTTTCTGTTTTTCAGCTTTATGCTGTAGGTTCTATCTATGTTTGTGTCTTCACTACATGATCATTAGTGTCTAGTGTCTATGTCTTGAAACTATGAATAACTCCATGAATCCTTCACCTCTCTTAAATAAAAAATGTGCTTATTTACAAAAGAACAAGAAGTACTTGGATTTCAAATTTTATCTTGAAACTAGTTTAATTATTTTGATGTGGTGGCAATACTTTTTGTTCTCTGAATGAATGCTTGAACAGTGCATATTTTTGATCTTGTTGTTTATGAATGTTAAAGTTGTTGGCTCTTGAAAGAATGATGAATAAAGAGAAATGTTATTGATAATCTAAAAAATCATGAAATTGATTCTTGAAGCAAGAAAAAGCAGTGAAAACAAAAAAAAAAAAAACAAAAAAGTGGTGAAAAAAAGAGGAAAGAAAAAGAAAAAGCAAGCAGAAAAAGCCCATAGCCCTTTAAACCAAAAGGCAAGGGTAAAAAGGATCCAAGACTTTGAGCATTAATGGATAGGAGGGCCCAAGGAAATAAAATCCAGGCCTAAGCAGCTAAATCAAGCTGTCCCTAACCATGTGCTTGTGGCATGCAGGTCCAAGTGAAAAGCTTGAGACTGAGTGGTTAAAGTCGTGATCCAAAGCAAAAGAGTGTGCTTAAGAACTCTGGACACCTCTAACTGGAGACTTTAGCAAAGCTGAGTCACAATCTGAAAAGGTTCACCCAGTTATGTGTCTGTGGCATTTATGTATCTGGTGGTAATACTGGAAGACAAAGTGCTTAGGGTCACGACCAAGACTCATAAAGTAGCTGTGTTCAAGAATCAACATACTGAACAAGGAGAATCAATAACACTATCTAAAATTCTAAGTTCCTATAGATGCTAATCATTCTGAATTTCAAAGGAAAAAGTGAGATGGCAAAACTGTTCAGAAGCAAAAAGCTACAAGCCCCGCTCATCTAATTAGGACTAAGTTTCATTGATACTGTGGGATTTATTGTATATTCTCTTCTTTTTATCCTATTTTGTTTTCAGTTGCTTGGGGACAAGCAACAATTTAAGTTTGGT
The DNA here is from genome assembly GCF_014773155.1 of Arachis stenosperma. Classification (NCBI taxonomy): domain Eukaryota; kingdom Viridiplantae; phylum Streptophyta; class Magnoliopsida; order Fabales; family Fabaceae; genus Arachis; species Arachis stenosperma. Next base: position 95,186,505 of record NC_080380.1, on the reverse strand, counting down.
GTTGTGATGAGCGGATAATTTATATGCTTTTTGGCATTGTTTTTATATAGTTTTTAGTATGATTTAGTTAGTTTTTAGTATTTTTTTATTATTTTTTAAGCAAAATTCACATTTCTGGACTTTACTATGAGTTTGTGTGTTTTTCTATGATTTCAGGTATTTTCTGGCTGAAATTGAGGGACCTGAGCAAAAATCTGATTCAGAGGCTGACAAAGGACTGCAGATGCTGTTGGATTCTAACCTCCTTGCACTCGAAGTGAAGTTTCTGGAGCTACAGAACTTCAAATGGCACGCTCTCAATTGCGTTAGAAAGTAGACATCCAGGGCTTTCCAGAAATATATAATAGTTTATACTTTGTGTGAGTTTTGACGATGTAAAATGGCGTCAAAACGCCAGTTCTCTGCCCTTTTCTGACGTCAAAATGCCAGAACTGGCATAAAAGTTGGAGTTAAACGCCCAAACTGGCATAAAAGCTGGCGTTTAACTCCAAGAGAAGTTTCTACACGTGTAATGCTCAATGCTTAGCCCAAACACACACCAAGTGGGCCCAGAAGTGGATTTCTGCATCATTTACTTATTTCTGTAAACCCTAGTAGCTAGTTTCATTATAAATAGGACCTTTTAATATTGTATTTTCATCTTTGGATTATCTTTTGATCCTTTGATCACATTTTGGAGGCTGGCCTCTCAGCCATGCCTGGACCTTCATCACTTATGTATTTTCAACGGTGGAGTTTCTACACACCATAAATTAAGGTGTGGAGCTCTACTGTTCCTCGAGTATTAATGCAATTACTATTGTTCTTCTATTCAATTCAAGCTTATTCTTGTTCTAAGATATTCACTCGCACTTCAACCTGATGAATGTGATGATCTGTGTCACTCATCATCATTCTCACCTATCGTGGGATAAGCTAGAATTATTGGTGGCCTTTCTTGAGATCCGAAAAGTCTAAACCTTATCTGTGGTATTCCGAGTAGGATCTGGGAAGGGATGACTGTGACGAGCTTCAAACTCGCGAGTGTTGGGCTTAGTGACAGACGCAAAAGGATCAATGGATCCTATTCCAACATGAGTGAGAACTGATAGATGATTAGCCGTGCGGTGACAGCACATTTTGGACCATTTTCACTGAGAGGACGGGAGGTAGCCATTGACAATAGTGATGCCCAACATACAGCTTGCCATAGAAAGGAGTATGAAGGATTTGATGAAGGCAGTAGGAAAGCAGAGATTCAAGAGGGATGGAGCATCTCCATACGCTTGTCTAAAATTCCCACCAATGAATTACATAAGTATCTCTATCTTTATTTTATGTTTATTTATCTTTTAATTATGAAAACTCTATCACCCATTTGAATCTGCCTGACTGAGATTTACAAGGTGACCATAGCTTGCTTCAAGCTGACAATCTCCGTGGGATCGACCCTTACTCACGTAAGGTTTATTACTTGGATGACCCAGTGCACTTGCTGGTTAGTTGTGCGAAGTTGTGAGAAAGTGTGATTCACGTTTGAGACATCCAAGTCTTTGGCACCATTGTTGATGATCACAATTTCATGCACCAGCGACCTCGTGGCAGCAGAGCACGAGGGATCTGGCAGCACAGGTGGCGGCTTCGATGGCGAGCTCGACAGGGACCAGGAGTGACGGTGGCGACAAGGAGCGCGGTGGCATAAGAACCACGACGCACACCCTCTGCTATTCTCGCATGACTCACTTTTCCATCTTCACTGACTCGACGGTGTCCATGGCAGAACGACGACGAAGGTGCGTAATGGCTTCAGCAGTATCTCCTTGCGAGCACTCTCCCTCTCTCTGCCCGATCTCTTCTCCACCAAGTGTGTGCGTTTGTTCAGTGTGTGGATGGAAACTAAGGGTAATGGTATGAGGGGGATGTGGGTGACGGTGGTGACTGACGGCGAGGCGTGGCAGGTTCGGCGGCGAGGTGGGGACAACAGCGGCAGAACGTGTGGTCCCATCCCTTCTCTTCTTCCTTCTTCCCCTCTGCTTGTGGCTGTGCATGTGTTTCAAATTTGGGGGGTGGGAGTGTTTGCTAATGGAGGGGAAAGGATAACTGGGTTAGAGTTTTCCCAATTTGGGAATTAGGGTTTAGGTAAAATTAGGTTTAAGGGTAGTTTTGTAATTTCAAATAAAAATAGGGATAATATAGTAATTGAAAATAAATTTTAATCTAACATTAATAATGTATAAAAATACTATTTGTTCATCAATTTCACAAATTATTTTCAATAAAATGTTCAAATCCAATAATTAGAGATAATATAATTAATTTCTTTATTTTCTAAACAGCAGTATTAATATTTTAAAATATTAATTATTTGGTCCAAATCATATAAAATTTTTATTATTTCATAACTACTAACGTTATAATTTAAATATAGAAAATAACTCAATAATTATGAAATTAAGTAAAATCTTCATTTTAATTATCAAAACTTGATTTAATTATTCTCAATGAAATAATTTCTGAAAATAAAATCTCTAATAATAAATAAAATTTGAAATCAGCTCATAATAAGATTCTTCAAAAGTTCTGGGTCTTACATGATCCGCAGCACCTCTGCTCGTCAACATGTCTGCAAATAACAGTCATCAACACAGCAATTAACACAGTTAGACAAATCCAAATACTTCAAAAATTCAAGACCTAATGTATTGAATCTAACTTAACTTAATCAACCTAAATCTATTAAGATTAGAAAACTAACCCTGAACTAACTTTGAAATTGATTCAAAATTGAAAGTGAAATTCTAATAAAATCTAAAGTAAATTAAACAAAAATTAAAGAATTAGCAAACAATCTCAGAAATAATTTCTCAGCAAAATAGTCATCAACACAGCAATTTACACAATTAGACAATTCTAAACATTTCAATAATTCAAGACATAATGTATCAAATCTAGCCTAACTTAATCAATTTAAATCCACTAAAATTAGAAAACTAACGCTGAACTAACTTTGAAACTGATTCAAAATTAAAATTAAAATTCGAAGTAAACCTAAACTAAATTAAACTAAAATTAAACAATTAGCAAACAATCTCAGCAATAATTTCTCAACAAAACAGTCATCAACGTAAGAAATAACAAAATTAGTGAATTCCAAACACTTCAACAATTCAAAATCTAATGTATTGAATCAAACATAAATTAATCAAACTAAATTGCAAACTCTAAAAAAAAATTCAAATTACAAACCCAAGAATCACAATAGCATGCTTAATTACCTATTAACTAAGAGAAATCCTAATAAAAAAAATTCTAATTTTACTCTAAATCAATCTAACAGCAAAAAGTAGTTTAACAAAATCAAATTACTAATGAAAAATTAAAATCTAATTAAACTATAATAAATTTAAAATACAGAAGATTAAATTGAAAATTGAAAAAAAATCCCAAAACCTACCTCATAGTAAGAAGAGTGGAGCAACGGTGGAGGTGGAGATTGCAGCAGTGGAGGTGGCTTACCAGAATGCGCCTCGGTGGAAAGAGTGGCGGATGCCATGGTGGTGGAGGCTGGGCTCGTGGTAGAGGTTCTACTTCCACAAATCCATGTGAAGCATTAAGCGCGACCGGCGGCGAAGGTTTTGACTTGATAAGAACGGTGGAGCGACAGCGACAGCGATGGGAGGGGCAGAGAACCTGCAACGAAGGTGGAGGCAGTGATGAGAGAGAAAGAGGGTGGTGATGAAGAGAGAGAAGGGGAAATTTGAAATGGGGGAGACGAAGGTTTGCGCTATTTTTAAACCACTATTTTAGGTTTATTTTGTATTCAATTGAGTGGATTTTATCAATTATTCATATACTTATTCATATAATTCGTATGTTTTACATTTTCCTTCCTGATTTGGTGCTATGATTAAAAACATGCTTCTTTGGCCTTAAATTTGCTAATTTTAATCCTCTCTTATTACCATTCGATGCCGTGATATGTGTGTTAAGTGATTTCAGGTTTTCCAGGGCAGAAATTGCTTAGAGGATGGAAAAGAAGCATACAAAAGTGGAAGGAACACAAGAAATTGAGGTTTTGAGAATCTAGTATCGACGCGCACGCGTGGACGACGCATATGCGTGACCAGTAGAAGAGGCAAGCGACGCGTACGCGTGGATGACGCGTACGTGTGACCAGAAATTTTTTCAGTGATGTGTACGCGTGGCCGACGCGTACGCGTGACAGAGCGTCACGTGCTGCAATTTACAGAAAATGTTGGGGGTGAATTTTGGGCTGCTTTTGACCCAGTTTCAAGCCCGAAAATTCTGATTAGATGCTGCAGAGTGGAGCTGGATAGAAGGAATCATTCATTCACAATTTCACTCAAACAATTTTAGGTTTAAATGTAGTTTTCTAGGTTTTAGGGTTTTTAGTCTTGTTCTTTCTCAAATTCAGATTTCTACCTTGCTTTAATTTAGTTATCTTCTACTTTTATTTGTTCTAGTACTTTGATTTATCTACTTCTCTTATTGATTTCCTTATGTTGCCAATTTGGTTTATGAATTCTTCTTGTTTCCTTTAATCCATATTAATGCAATTTATGTTTTCATGTTTATGATTGCTTTCTTTAATTTGTTGTTATTGTTTTCTCTTGCAATTGTTAGTCTTAGATTTTGCTATGTCTTGTTACTTTTCTATGCTTTTATTTTGTGCCTTCCAAGTGTTTGATAAAATGCTTGGGTGGATTTTAAGTTAGATTTTTGTACTCTTAGCTTGGATTGAGTGATTTGGAGACTCTTCAATTGTCAAAGTCTCTTGTTGGTTGGTGATTGAGGGTTGCTAGTTGGCTTGAGTTTCACTAAATCTAGTCTTTGATTAGGACTTGTGAACTCAAGTTGATTTGCTCACTTGACTTTCCTTTAATTGTTAGAGATTAACTAAGTGAGAACAATTTGCAATTACCATCACAATTGACAATGATAATGAGGATAGAAATTCCGATTCTCAACCCTTGCTAGGTTTTTTCTTAGTTGTTAGTTTATTTTCTTGCCATTTTACTTTCTTGTTCCTTATTTCAAAACCCAAAAATATACTTTCCCATAACCAATAATAACTACACTTCCCTACAATTCTTTGAGAGACGACCCGAGGTTTAATACTTCGGTTAATTTTATTGGGTTTCCTTAAGTGACAAACAATTTAAATATTGATTGTGGTTTTAAGAGTAAAAGGGGGATGGTTAGTGGTTGGCAATACAATCCTAGGTTCATTATGGTTGGATGTTCAAGGTCTAAGTGCAATGGTTGGTATAGTTCTCAATTGATTGGGTCTAGGAAGTTGTTTAGATACCTCAGTGAGAATTCAGATTTCTTGGCACCCGGTTGGAACAATGATGATCAACTTAAAGATGGATGTAGAAACAAAATTTGGGATCCCAGCATACAAGAGGACCAATTTGGGGAGCTCAGAGCTTGTGAAGAACTTCATCAAGGCTTGGTGGATTTATTTGGAAATGTTGGAGCTTATTGAAAGTCCAAGTCCAATAAGCGTTGGTGGAAGTTTTAAGATGAGTTCAAGCACAAGCCACCATGACAAGGAGCTCACCAAATGTCTAACTTAAGGACTTTAACTAAAAGTGTTAGGTGGGAGACACCCCACTATGGTAAATTCTTCCATTTTTCCTATTTTATTTATATTGGTAATAAATTGAAATTTTATTTTTAGTTAGGATTATTTCGTTTAAGTTGTGGTTTTACTTATTTAATAAAGTATGGCTTTACTTTGGGAGCTTGTTAATTTATTTTTTTAAAAAAAGGGGGAAACTCATTCGTTCGCGTAGCCGACGCACAGGCGTCACATTGGATGTTGCTCTCTGGTATATTTTTCCCGAGAGTTGTGCTGGAACTGTGCGGGTGGTGTGCCTGGCACACAACCCACCCCACGCGTACGCGTGACCCATGTGTACGCGTCACCTAGCCATTTTGTCTTTTCACGCGTACTCGTGAGTGATGCTTACGCGTCATATTCTCACCCTGCTATCCACGCGTACACATCGATTCCTGTTTTTCATTCTTCCTCTTTTTTCTCTCCTTTCTTATTCTTTCCTCTTTCCTTTCTTCTTCCTTTCTCACTTTCTTCTTCTTCATTTTTTTAACTTATCTTCCTTATTCTCTTTTACTCTCTTCTGTTTATTGCACTTGCATACTTTTATTAATTGTATTTTAACTTTGTGCATATTTTATTTTCTTCTCTAAGTTTTCTATTTTTTCATTGGTGTTAAATTTTACACTCAATTTTTGAAAATTTCTTGACTCATTTTGGTACTTCTTGACTTGTTTGGTATCTATTCCACATGCCTTTTACGTATATTATTCTCTCACTTTCATGTTGTAGCTACCATGTAGTTGAGAACCTCATTATTATTTGGTATTAGCCTACCCATACTTTATTTGTTTGCATATCTTTGTTTGTGGGTTACTCTTCTTTCTTTTTCTCTTCTTTCAGGATGGCCATCAAGAAGGGAAATGGAAAACTTCTAAATGGGGTGAAAAACAAGTCCCGTCGCACAATCTTTGGAGAAAGCGCATCACTTGTAGCAACCTGTCCACTTGTACATCTTTGTATGCACCGAGGACGGTGCAATCTTTAAGTGTGGGGAGGTCGATACCGACTTCCATGGGTTAGTTACTTTTTTTTTTCAACATCAATGTTTAATTTTCTTTGTTACTGAGTTGTTGCATTGTATGATAGATTGCATGTGTAATTAGTTGCTTGCATTTATGTCTTACTTGGTTGAAGTGATGAATTCTTTTTCAAGAAACTAATTTATAGCATTTCACTAATTTGAATTAAAATTTTTGTTAAACTTGCCTGAAGATATTTAATTTGGAACATGATTTTAGAGCTAGAACACAAAACCTTGTGAGATTTTGAGCCTAATTGATTGGTTGCATCTTATCAACCAATATATTTTGTTTCGGTATGTGTTATTCTCTTTAAAATTGTGATCTTTGTCTTGCTTAATTCTATATTTCCATTGTTTGATGTATGCATACACTTATATGATTGAAGCCCTTGTTTCACTATAGCTCACATACCCATATGGCCTTACCCTTTCATTATCCTTTGCAAACTAGTGTTGAGCCTATTTCATCCCATTTGTTCTTTATTTTAGCACATCACTAACACTAAGCGGAAAATAATAATGTCGTTAATTTGAATCCTTTGTCATCTTAGACTAGTGAGAGTGCTCATGATTTAAGTGTGGGGAAATTGGGTATGGTAACATTTGGTTCAGGAATTGGATATGTTATACTTTTTGTAAAAATGTGAAAAAAATGTTGAGGACATGTTTATGCATTCAATACCTTAATCATATATATTGAGAAAAACAAAAGAAAAGAAAAATAAAAAGAAAAAAGAAAAAAAAGGAGAAAAAGAAAAGAAAAAGAGCAAATAATAAAAGGGGACAAAAAGCCCCAAAGTAAATGGTGATAGCAATGCATATATACTGTACTCAAAATCGGATGCATGAATATGTCGTAAACATAGTTAATGGGTAGTTAGATTTTGTATTGTGATTACATGGATTGTCCTAAGTTAGGTGGGAAGTTTAGGTTTGTAAAGGATTCAAATTTTAGTAAACTTGACCAAATGCAATCCTACCTTGACACTAACCCCATTACAATCCTTAAAAGACCTCTTGATATGTGTATTCTTGCATTAAATTTTTGTTGATTAGTAGAAGAAGAGCAAGCATTAGAAAGCGAGATTAGTAGAGAATTGAGAGAATTGAACCTCAAACACTTGAGTGATTAGAGTATATACACTTCCGGTGAGGGTTCGATGCTCGATTCTTTGTTCCCGGTTTTCACGAGCTTTCTTCTTGCAAGTCTATTTGTACTTTGTTTTATGATTTGAATTAGTGGAATCTAGTTCATATTCGTTCTTAAAAGATTTATTTACTTTCAACCAAGTAGGTAAAAGCATTTTGCATTTAGTTGCAATCATATAGATAGGTTGCATTTAATAAATCTTACCATTTCTCTTCACTCTTTTGGTTCTCTTGAGCTTAGCATGAGGACATGCTAATGTTTAAGTGTGGAGAGTGATGACAAGTCATCTTAGCCTAGTTTCACTAGTCTTTTTCTTTTGTTTTCACTTGAATTATGCACTTTCTTGAGGCTTAAGCAAGCCAATTTAGGTAGATTTTCATGCTTCCTTTGAATGAATCAACCATAGATAAATTAATGCAATTTCATGAGGTTTGATGCCATAATTGGTGCATATTAGGATAGAATGATCATCTCATGATTTCAAGCATAGCTTTGATGTGTTTGGTTGATTTATGATAGGTGAAGAAAGCTTGGAAAAGGATTGAAGTGAGAAGGAATGGCTAGAAGCTAAGAGAAGACAAGGAATCAAGTGAAATTGAATCAGGAAGAATGAAGTTGGAGTTGAAGTTAGCCTCAACGTTAGCCCCCTAACTTGGAGGCTAACGTTGGAAGTTCAAAATTCCTCCCAGGGTTAGCCACGTTTGCGCCAACGTTAGCCCCCTAACTTGGAGGCTAACGTTGGCATAAGAAATCTTCCCCAGGGTGTGCCAACGTTAGCGCCAACGTTAGCCCCCTAACTTGGAGGCTAACGTTGGCATGAAATTTTGCTCCCAAGAAGGCCAACGTTTGCGCCAACGTTAGCCCCCTAACTTGGAGGCTAACGTTGGCGCCACTCCAACCCAAAGCAAGGCCAACGTTAGGGCCAAAGTTAGCCCCCTAACGTTGGCCCCAACGTGAAGTGCAGCAAATTTGTTTTGCTGCTAGAAAAAGTTAGCTTTGAAGTTAGCCCCCTAACTTTGAGGCTAACTTTGAATCCAAATTTGCAAAACTCAATTCCGGTTCAATTGGTTCACTTGGGTTCTTCTCCAAACTTCAAGAGCAATCAACCAAGGCCTCTTTCAACCCAATTCCACCAAGAGCAAAGGCCCAACTCAAGGCTTGAAGATCAATTGGAAAAAGTGTATAAATAGGCTAGAATTCAATTTATTCGGGGAGTTCCCTTTTTAGAATTTTTCATAGAACTTTCCTTTTATTTTTGAGTTACAGAGAGTGATCTTTAGTTTCTTAGTTTGGGGAAGAAGAATTCCATTTTCTTCCTCTTAGTTTTTATTGCTTTCACTTTCAATTACTCTTGTCTTGGATCTTGGGTTGGAGAATTGAAGGAATTCTGTTTCAATCTCACCTTAGATCTCTCTTTTAATTTTCACTGCAATTTAATTTCCAATTCGGTTCATTGCTTCTTCATCTAATTTCTTTTCAAATTACAATTTCCTTGCAATTGTTCTTGTTGGATCTAGGAAGGCATTGGGATCTAGACTCAGTTTTCTAGTCTCTGGGACCTGAGATCCGAATTTACCATTTCAATTTTCTATTTCTTGCACTTATTGTTCATTTACTTTTCTGTTTGAATCTGATTCAACCCCAATTCCCATTTACTTTCTGTTTGATGAAATTTAACTTTTCTTGGTTTAATTCCTGCAAATCTAAGTCCCAATCCCCTTTACATTACAAGCCATTTACATTTTTTGTCATTTAAGATTCTTGCAATTTACATTTCTTGCAATCTAAGTTTTTGCCATTTAATTTCTTGTTCCTTAAGATTCAACACTTTAATCTCTTGTTCTCTTTACTTTCAATGCAATTTAAATTCTGCAACTCAATCAACCAAATCTTGATTCGCTTGACTAATTCAACCACTAAACTAAAATTGCTCAATCCTTCAATCCCTGTGGGATCGACCTCACTCCCGTGAGTTTTTATTACTTGATGCGACCCGGTGCACTTGCCGGTAAGATTGGTGTTGTTTTGGGAGAGATTCATTTCTCAAACCAAAATAATTCCCCATCAAGTTTTTGGCGCCGTTGCCGGGGATTGAAATAGATTGACAATGATTAAGTGAAGTGGAGATCTAGATCAAGCACTTTTACTTTTCTGTTTCTTTAATTTTTGACTAACACACTAACTGTTTGAATTTTTGCTTAAGCTAACTAAAACTTCATTCTAGCAATAGATTGAAGTGTCACTGGTTGTGTTTCCTTTGTGTTGTTTATGTCAGGAGGAAGAAGCGATGAATCCACACCTTTTGATCCTGAAACACTTTGGAGGTTGAGAAGAGAACCAAGAAATGGAAGAAAATCCAACAAATCCACAAGTGGGAGTGGCCAACGACAATGGTCAGCCCCAAAGGAGAGTATTGGCTTCATATACATTTGCTAATCCAAGGCATTGTGGGAGTAGCATCCTTACCCCAAATGTCGATGCAAATAACTTTGAATTGAAGCCACAACTTATCACATTGGTCCAAAACAACTGCTCTTTTGGAGGAGGACCATTGGAGGATCCAAACCAACATCTATCCACTTTCTTGAGGATTTGTGACACAGTTAAAAGCAATGGAGTGCACCCTGACATATACAAGCTGTTGTTATTCCCATTTTCTCTCAAAGACAAAGCCACTCAATGGTTGGAATCCTTCCCAAGAGACAGCATCAACAATTGGGATGATTTAGTAACTAAGTTCCTTGCCAAGTTTTACCCACCTCAAAGAGTTATTAGATTGAAGACCGAGGTGCAGACATTCACCCAATTAGATGCCGAATCCTTGTATGAAGCATGGGAGAGGTACAAAGCTCTAATCAGAAAGTGTCCCCCAGAAATGTTCAATGAATGGGATGTGCTACAAAATTTCTATGAAGGCTTGACGTTGAAATCTCAAGAGGCATTAGATCACTCTGCTGGAGGTTCATTACAACTGATGAAAACTGCTGAAGAAGCCCAGAATCTTGTGGACATGGTGACCAACAATCAATACTTCTTTGCTCATCAAAGAACCCGCCAACCATCACAGAGAAAGGGGGTATTAGAATTGGAAGGAGTGGACTCCATTTTGGCTCAAAACAAGATGATGCAACAACAGATTCAACAACAGTTTGAACAAATGGCCAAAAGGATTGACAGCCTCCAAGTTGCAGCAGTCAACACAAGCCAACCATCAACCAAATGGGGGCAAAATGAAGAAAACCAAGAAGATCAGCAGCAGGAACAACCTCAATATGTGCATAACCAAAGCTCCGGCCAAAATGAAGTCTATGGTGACATCTACAATCCATCCTGGAAGAACCATCCAAACATAAGATGGGGAGATAACCACACTCAAAACCAGCAACCATGGCAACGAAATTCAAACCAAAATAACTCAAGAAACAACCAAAATCACAACCAGCAAAACACTAACCCCAATCCATATAGAAAACCCCAAAACAACCACTCAAATTCTAGCTACTATCCACCCAATAACCAAACCACTAACCAAAACACCCACCATCAACCTTCAACACCCCACAACCAGCTACAAACATCACAAGACACTCAAAGGATCTCCAACTTGGAGACATTGATAGAAAAGATGATGAAGCACCAAGAGACAATGATGGAGAAACTCATGAAAAATCAAGAGATGGCAAGACAAGATCAAGAAGCAGCACGGAAGGATCAAGCCATAACAATCAAAAACCAAGAAGCTGCAATCAGAAATCTTGAGAGGCATATGGAACAAATGGCTAAACAAAACACAGAGATGGGTGAGAAGCAATCAAATGCATCCCCTAGTACCACTTCAGACCACCCAAGGGACAAAGGAAAAGCTACAAAGTGGGAGGAGTGCAAAGCAATTATGGTGGGAAGTGAGAAGGAAGCCATCAATCAGGAAGAACACAACAGAAAAGTTCCACGAGAAGAGACAGAAGAAAGAAGTGAAGAGGAGAGAAAGACCAAGAATGCAAAAAGCTCAAAGAAAGATGAGGACATCCTTGAAACACAGCTACAGGAGAAGAAGGAAGGGGTGAAGCCAGATGTCCCCAAACTTCCATACCCTCAGAGGTTCAAAAAAGAGAATGAGGATAAGCAATACTCAAAATTCCTGGACATATTCAAGACACTCAGCATCAATATTCCTTTCTTGGAAGCACTTGAACAGATGCCACTATATGCCAAATTTATGAAGGAAGTGCTGACAAAGAAAGATCCCTGCAGGAAGGACAGATTGTTAAGATGACAAAGGAATGTAGTGCTATCCTCCAAAGAGAGTTACCAGAGAAGAAAGATGATCCTGGGCGTTTTTACATACCTTGCACCATAGGAAACATAACAATTGAGAAGTCATTTTGTGACCTGGGTGCAAGCATAAACCTGATGCCTTTGTCTCTAATGAGGAAACTTCAAATTTCTGAGCTGAAATCCACACGAATAGTTCTCCAAATGGCTGACAAATCCACTAAGCAAGCACTGGGAGTTGTGGAGAATGTATTGGTAAAAGTGGGAAAATTCTTTCTCCCTGCTGACTTTGTTATCTCAGATATAGAAGAAGACCCTAACACTCCCATCATCCTGGGGAGGCCTTTCCTAGCTACGGGCAGAGCATTGATAGATGTTGAAAAAGGGGAATTGTTGCTGAGAGTGCATGATGAGCATCTAGCATTCCATGTTTTTAAAACTTTGCATGAACCCATTCAAGAAGACGATTCCATGAAGGATAAGGCCAGAGATCAAAGTTTGAAGGAGGCAATCAATGAGTTAACTCCAAGACTTCTAAATCCATGCTTGAAAGCAGTAAAAATGGTGCAACAAACCAAAGAAGTTAAGGAGGAACTAGATCCAAAACCCCCAGATGAGAAATTCAGCATCCCAGATAAAGAACCACCAAGGCAGGGAGTATCTCTTGAGAAAGAAAAGAAGAAGAGGCCAAGAGGGTGGAGAAATAAGAAAGTCCCTACTGAAGGCTTTTCACCAGGGGATAAAGTGGTGTTAAACACCCAACCAATGAAGGTGTCTCCACAATTATCTGAATACTACACTGTGAACCGAGTCCTTTCACTTGAACACCTAGAGATCATCAAAGAGGTGACTGGAAGGAAGTTCACAATAAGAGGAGAAAAGCTGAGGCACTATGATTTTCAACCTCCATGATCAAAGAATGAAGGATGTCAAGCTAGTGACATTAAAGGAGCGCTTGTTGGGAGGCAACCCAACATGAGGTAGTTTTCTTTTCATAACTTTTTCAATAAAAAGGTTGAATAATTGGTATGTATCGCAAAGAGCTAAGTTTGGTGTTCCACACCAAAACAAATTAAGAGAGAATGAAGCATTCTAAGTTTGGTGTTCCACCAAAATCTCACTTAAAAGCACATTCTCACTTCCTGCACAAAGCTAGCTCTAAGCAATCAGACAAATCATTCAACCATTTAATTGCTTTCTAGTTTTAGTTTTATAACCTTTAGCAAGGACACAAGATTTTACATATAGTTAATCTGTTGCATCAAAGGAAGTGGCAAGGAATTAAGTTTGGTGTTCCCACACCAAATTAATTCCAAAAGCCACATTCAATTCATGCATACTAACCAGTCACCTAAGGGCTTGAGAAGCAAGCAACTTTTGAGAATTGTGCAGGGAACTAACAACCATTTGAAGATATTATGCATCATAACTCAAAAGGAGCACAACAGAAGGAAGGACAAGAGGACTGCAAACCAATAGGTTGTATCTATACTTAACTCTTGCTGTTGAGAAATGTTTTGACTTATGTTCTGCTAAAGTGTTCATTTAGTTCAAATAGAGTCAATTTCCCTTTAAAATAAGTAAGCTAGTTTAAGTTTGTGCTTGTGTGTTTACTTTCACTTGACTAAAAGCATGTTCTGTCCCCTGCACCTTTAATTCAATAAAAGAAATGTTTGAATGTGAAGTGAGATAGTTCTCTGTTGGATAGAAGTTTGATAAAAGTAAGTGGTGGTATGTGTGTGATTGTATAAAAACTCACTATTAAGTGAATAAGTGAACTAGAATGTCTTTTTCTAAGTATAGAGTGACTTACTGTCTATGAATCTCAATAAGAAAATCCTTGGTTCAAAAGAAAAACAAAAAGAAAGAAAGAAAAGAAATAGCCAAAAGATGGCAGAATCAAAGAAAACAAAAAAAGGAAACAAAGCTGGACACCAATAGCTTGAACCTTAAAAATATATGCCTGTGGTGTCTATGTATTAGGATCTGCTTGGACTACTAAGCTCTTTGGAGTGCTTCAACACTCGGTGACTTGGATTAACTAATCCGGGATCATCAGCTGAAAATCCACTATCAAGAGCAACCTAACTACAAGGCATTTAGTAACCAAAAAGGTGCTGGGCATCAATGTTTAAAGGGAAAGGTGAGCCAAGTGTCCATGGTGAATAATGTGTCAAGTATTAAGAAAAGAAAATGAACTTGCTACACATGACACTCAAATAAAGCTTTGAACAAAGTAATAGCCAAGGATAAAGGAATAATGAGAGGTCACAGCAGTATGACACTTGAAGCTTGAAAGAGACTTTCTAAAGCCTAAGAATCAATAAGAAGTGAGTATGTGCATATCAACATAAAATCCCATGAACTATCAATAACATTCTGCTAGCATGAACATCTTTTTCCAATTCATTCTTTCTTCCTAATAATTCATTTCTTGCTTGGGGACAAGCAAGCTTTAAGTTTGGTGTTGTGATGACAAGTCATCTTAGCCTAGTTTCACTAGTCTTTTTCTTTTGTTTTCACTTGAATTATGCACTTTCTTGAGGCTTAATCAAGCCAATTTAGGTAGATTTTCATGCTTCCTTTGAATGAATCAACCATAGATAAATTAATGCAATTTCATGAGGTTTGATGCCATAATTGGTGCATATTAGGATAGAATGATCATCTCATGATTTCAAGCATAGCTTTGATGTGTTTGGTTGATTTATGATAGGTGAAGAAAGCTTGGAAAAGGATTGAAGTGAGAAGGAATGGCTAGAAGCTAAGAGAAGACAAGGAATCAAGTGAAATTGAATCAGGAAGAATGAAGTTGGAGTTGAAGTTAGCCTCAACGTTAGCCCCCTAACTTGGAGGCTAACGTTGGAAGTTCAAAATTCCTCCCAGGGTTAGCCACGTTTGCGCCAACGTTAGCCCCCTAACTTGGAGGCTAACGTTGGCATAAGAAATCTTCCCCAGGGTGTGCCAACGTTAGCGCCAACGTTAGCCCCCTAACTTGGAGGCTAACGTTGGCATGAAATTTTGCTCCCAGGAAGGCCAACGTTTGCGCCAACGTTAGCCCCCTAACTTGGAGGCTAACGTTGGCGCCACTCCAACCCAAAGCAAGGCCAACGTTAGGGCCAAAGTTAGCCCCCTAACGTTGGCCCCAACGTGAAGTGCAGCAAATTTGTTTTGCTGCTAGAAAAAGTTAGCTTTGAAGTTAGCCCCCTAACTTTGAGGCTAACTTTGAATCCAAATTTGCAAAACTCAATTCCGGTTCAATTGGTTCACTTGGGTTCTTCTCCAAACTTCAAGAGCAATCAACCAAGGCCTCTTTCAACCCAATTCCACCAAGAGCAAAGGTCCAACTCAAGGCTTGAAGATCAATTGGAAAAAGTGTATAAATAGGCTAGAATTCAATTTATTCGGGGAGTTCCCTTTTTTTAGAATTTTTCATAGAGCTTTCCTTTTATTTTTCATTTACAGAGAGTGATCTTTAGTTTCTTAGTTCGGGGAAGGAGAATTCCATTCACTTCCTCTTAGTTTTAATTGCTTTCAATTTGAATTACACTTGTCTTGGATCTTGGGTTGGAGAATTGAAGGAATTTTGTTTCAATCTCACCTTGGATCTTGTTTACTTTCACTGCAAATTGAATTTCCTTTTCTGCTACTTGCTTTCTCATTTAATTTCTTTGCAATTTACAATTTCCTTGCTATTGTTCTTGTTGGATCTAGGAAGGCATTGAGATCTAGACTCAGTTTTCTAGTCTCTGGGACCTGAGATCCGAATTTACCATTTCAATTTTCTATTTCTTGCACTTATTGTTCATTTACTTTTCTGTTTGAATCTGATTCAACCCCAATTCCCATTTACTTTCTGTTTGATGCAATTTAACTTTTCTTGGTTTAATTCCTGCAAATCTAAGTCCCAATCCCCTTTACATTTCAAGCCATTTACATTTCTTGTCATTTAAGATTCTTGCAATTTACATTTCTTGCAATCTAAGTTTCTGCCATTTAATTTCTTGTTCCTTAAGATTTAGCACTTTAATCTCTTGTTCTCTTTACTTTCAATGCAATTTAAATTCTGCAACTCAATCAACCAAATCTTGATTCGCTTGACTAATTCAACCACTAAACTAAAATTGCTCAATCCTTCAATCCCTGTGGGATCGACCTCACTCCCGTGAGTTTTTATTACTTGATGCGACCCGGTGCACTTGCCGGTTAGATTGGTGTTGTCTTTGGGAGAGATTCATTTCTCAAACCAAAATAATTCCCCATCAGAAAGCAGAGAGACGGAAGGGACACAGCATCTTCATGCGCTTATCTGAAATTCCCACCAATGAATTACATAAGTATCTCTATCTTTATCTTTATGTTTTATTCATATATCATTCATAACCATTTGAGTCTGCCTGACTAAGATTTACAAGGTGACCATAGCTTGCTTCATACCAACAATCTCTGTGGGATCGACCCTTACTCGCGTAAGGTTTATTACTTGGACGACCCAGTGCACTTGCTGGTTAGTTGTGCGGAGTTGTGATGAAGAGTTGAGATTGCAATGAGCGTACCATGTTGATGGCGCCATTGATGATCACAATTTCGTGCACCAAGTTTTTGGCGCCGTTGCCGGGGATTGTTCGAGTATGGACAACTGACGGTTCATCTTGTTGCTTAGATTAGGTATTTTTCAGAGTTCTTAAGAATGAATTCTAGTGTTTCAAGGTGATGATCTTATCATCACCAAAGCTGATTGATTCTCATCAATTGAGCTCTTGGATGCAATGTCTTGCTGAAGCTTGGCTATTCATGTCTAATTCCTTTAGACTAAAGCTTTAGACTAACATTGCATGATTCCTGAAATTCTCATTAAGAATTTTGATAACTTTATTTTCTATTTCCATATAATTTTCGAAAAATCCAAAAAAAAAATTTCAAAATCATAAAAACCAAAAATATTTTATGATTCTTGTTTGAGTCTAGTGTCTAATTTTAAGTTTGGTGTCTTGCATGCATTGTTTATTTGATCTTGGTTCTCTTTTCAAGTTAATAGTACAGGGAACTGAAGATTCAGAACATGCAGCAGAGGAATTACACAGAAAAAGCTGGGCATTCAAAAACGCCCAGTGAAGAAGGACAGACTGGCGTTTAAACGCCAGCCAGGGTGCCTGGTTGGGCGTTTAACTCCCAAAAAGGTAGTGCATTGGGCGTTAAACGCCAGAATGTGCACCATTCTGGGCGTTTAACGCCAGGATGGCATAAGAGGGAGGATTTTGTTTTCAAATCAATTTTTTTGAAGTTTTCAAAGTTTTTCAAAATCAAATCTTTTTCAAATCATATCTTTTCAATCAAATGTTTTCAAAATCAATTTCTTTCCTTTTTCAAAGATACTTGCTAACAATTAATGATTTGATTGAACATTTCAAGTATGTTGCCTATTCTGTTGAGAAAGGTTTAATGTTTGAATCATATCTTTTCTTGTTAGGCAAGTCATTAATTTTTAAAATCAAATCTTTTTTTTAAAATTGTTTTCAAATCATATCTTCTCAATCACATATTTTTTTTAAAAACCAATCATATCTTCTTAACCTCATCTTTTTCAAAATAGTTTTCAATCAAATCTTTTTGATTTCTAATTTCAAAATCTTTTTCAAAAATTACTTGATCCCTTTCTCACTCTTGATTTTCGAAAATCAAATTAAAGTTTTTCAAAATGATTTTAAAATCTTTTTAATTAATTTTCGAAAAAAGCTCTTCCCCTATTCTCACATCCTTCTATTTATGGAGTATCACTCCTCTTCAATGCACAATTCGAACTCTATCTCACTAAGTTCGAATTCTCCTACCTCTTTCTTCCATTTTTCTTTTCCTCTGACACCTCAAAGAATCTCTATACTGTGACATAGAGGATTCCATATTTTCTTGTTCTCTTCTCTTTCATATGAGCAGGAACAAAGACAAAGGCATTCTTGTTGAAGCTGATCCTGAACCTGAAAGGACCCTGAAGTGAAAGCTAAGAGAAGCTAAGGCACAACTCTCTGCAGAGGACCTAACAGAAATCTTCAAAGAAGAAGAACACATGGCAGCCGAAAACAACAACAATGCCAATAATGCAAGGAAGGTGCTGAGTGACTTTACTGCACCTACTCGCGACTTCTATGGGAGAAGCATCTCTATCCCTGCCATTGGAGCAAACAACTTTGAGCTTAAGCCTCAATTAGTTTCTCTAATGCAACAGAATTGCAAGTTTCATGGACTTCCATTGGAAGATCCTCATCAGTTTTTGGCTGAGTTCTTGCAAATCTGTGACACTGTCAAGACTAATGGGGTTAACCCTGATGTCTACAGACTTATGCTATTCCCTTTTGCTGTAAGAGACAGAGCTAGGACATGGTTGGACTCACAACCTAAAGAAAGCCTGGACTCATGGGAAAAGCTAGTCAATGCCTTCTTGGCAAAGTTCTTTCCACCTCAAAAATTGAGTAAGCTTAGAGTGAAAGTCCAAACCTTCAGACAGAAGGATGGAGAATCCCTCTATGAAGCTTGGGAAAGAGACAAACAATTGATCAGAAAATGTCCTTCTGACATGCTTTCTGAATGGAGCATCATAGGTATTTTCTATGATGGTCTCTTTGAACTATCCAAGATGTCTTTGGATAGCTCTGCTGGAGGATCTCTTCATCTGAAGAAGACGCCTATAGAAGCTCAAGAGCTAATTGAAATGGTTGCAAATAACCAATTCATGTACACTTCTGAAAGGAATCCTGTGAACAATGGGACTAATCAGAAGAAAGGAGTTCTTGAGATTGATACTCTGAATGCCATATTAGCTAAGAATAAAATATTGACTCAACAAGTCAATTTGATTTCTCAAAGTCTGTCTGGAATGCAAAATGCACCAAGCAGTACTAAGGATGCTTCATCTGAAGAAGAAGCTTATGATCCTGAGAACCCTTCAATGGAAGAGGTAAATTACCTAGGAGAACCCTATGGAAACACCTATAATTCTTCATGGAGAAATCACCCAACAATAATGGTGGAAGAAACAGGTTTGGCAATGGCAAGCCTTTTCCATCATCTTCTCAGCAACAGACAGAGAGTTCTAAGCAGAGCCACTCTGACTTAGCAACCATGGTCTCTGATCTAATCAAAACCACTCAAAGTTTCATGACTGAAACAAGGTCCTCCATTAGGAATTTGGAGGCACAAGTGGGACAGCTAAGCAAGAGAATTACTGAACTCCCTCCTAGTACTCTTCCAAGCAATACAGAAGAAAATCCAAAAGGAGAGTGCAAGGCCATCAACATGGCCGAATTTGGAGAGGAAGGAGAGGCAGTGAACGCCACTGAGGAAGACCTCAATGGGCGTGCACTGACCTCCACTGAGTTCCCCAATGAGGAACCATGGGAATCTGAGGCTCAAAATGAGACCATAGAGATTCCATTGGACTTACTTCTGCCTTTCATGAGCTCTGATGAGTATTCCTCCTCTGAAGAGGATGAGTATGTCACTGAAGAGCAAGTTGCTAAATACCTTGGAGCAATCATGAAGCTAAATGACAAGTTATTTGGAAATGAGACTTGGGAGAACGAACCTCCTTTGCTCACCAAAGAACTGGATGACTTGTCTAGGCAGAAATTACCTCAAAAGAGACAAGACCCTGGGAAGTTTTCACTACCTTGTACCATAGGCACCATGACCTTCAAGAAGGCTCTGTGTGACTTAGGGTCAAGTGTGAACCTCATGCCTCTCTCTGTAATGGAGAAGCTAGGGATCTTTGAGGTACAAGCTGCAAGAATCTCACTAGAGATGGCAGACAATTCAAGAAAACAAGCTTATGGACTTGTAGAGGATGTTTTGGTAAAAATTGAAGACCATTACATACCTGCTGATTTCATAGTCCTAGAGACTGGGAAGTGCATGGATGAATCTATCATCCTTGGCAGACCCTTCCTAGCCACAGCAAAGGCTGTGATTGATGTTGATGGAGGTGAACTGATCATTCAAGTGAATGAAGAATCCTTTGTGTTTAAGGCTCAAGGATACCCCTCTATCACCATGGAGAGGAAGCATGAAGAGCTTCTCTCAAATCAGAGTCAAACAGAGCCCCCACAGTCAAACTCTAAGTTTGGTGTTGGGAGGCCACAACCAAACTCTAAGTTGGGTGTTGAACCCCCACATTCAAACTCTAAGTTTGGTGTTGGGAGGTTCCAACATTGCTCTGAGAAAATGTGAGGCTCCATGAGAGCCCTCTGTCAAGCTACTGACATTAAAGAAGCGCTTGTTGGGAGGCAACCCAATGTTATATTTTATATATTTTTCTTTGTTATTTTATGTTTTCTGTAGGTTGATGATCATGAAAAATCACAAAATCAATTGAAAAAGTAAAAACAGAATGAAAAACAGGAAGAAAAATAGCACACCCTGGAGGAAGAACCTACTGGCGTTTAAACGCCAGTAAGGCTAGCAGGTGGGCGTTTAACGCCCAGTCTGGCACCATTCTGGGCGTTTAACGCCAGAAAGGGGCACCAGACTGGCGTTAAACGCCAGGAAAGGGCAAGAACCTGGCGTTAAATGCCAGAAATGGGCACCAGCCCGGCGTTTAACGCCAGAATTGGCTCAAAACGTGATTTTGCATGCCATTTGGTGCAGGGATGACTTTTCCTTGACACCTCAGGATCTGTGGACCCCACAGGATCCCCACCTACCCCACCACCCTCTTTCTTCTTCACCCATTCACCAATCACTTCCATACCTCTTACCAAAAAAACCCTTCACCTATCCAATCCCATCTTTCTCTTCACCACTCACATCCATCCTTCATAAAACCCCACCTACCTTACCATTCAAATTCAAACCACTTTCCCTCCCAAACCCACCCATACATGACCGAACCATAAGCCCCTCCTCTCCTATATAAACCCTTCTTTACTCCTTCATTTTCACACAACCTAAACACCACTTCTCCCCCTCTTTGGCCGAACACAAAAGCCATTCCATTCTTCCTCATTTCTTCTTCTTCTACTCTTTTCTTTCTTCTTTTGCTCGAGGACGAGCAAACCTTTTAAGTTTGGTGTGGTAAAAGCATTGCTTTTTGTTTTTCCATAACCATTTATGGCATCCAAGGCCGGAGAAACCTCTAGAAAGAGGAAAGGGAAGGCAAAAGCTTCTACCTCCGAGTCATGGGAGATGGAGAGATTCATCTCAAGGGTGCATCAAGACCACTTCTATGAAGTTGTGGCCTTGAAGAAGGTGATCTCCGAGGTCCCTTTTTCACTCAAAAAGAGTGAATATCCGGAGATCCGACATGAGATCCGAAGAAGAGGTTGGGAAGTTCTTACCAACCCCATTCAACAAGTCAGAATCTTAATGGTTCAAGAGTTCTATGCCAATACATGGATCACCAAGAACCATGATCAAAGTGTGAACCCAGATCCAAAGAATTGGCTTACAATGGTTCGGGGGAAATACTTGGATTTTAGTCCAGAAAATGTAAGGTTGGCATTTAACTTGCCCATGATGCAAGGAGATGAACATCCTTACACAAGAAGGGTCAACTTTGATCAAAGGTTGGACCAAGTCCTCAATGACATTTGTGAAGAGGGCGCCCAATGGAAGAGAGATTCAAGAGGGAAGCCGGTTCAACTAAGAAGGCATGACCTCAAGCCCGTGGCTAGAGGATGGTTGGAGTTTATCCAACGCTCAATCATTCCCACTAGCAACCGGTCCGAAGTTACTCTAGACCGGGCCATCATGATTCATAGCATCATGATTGGAGAAGAAGTGGAAGTTCATGAGGTTATAGCCCAAGAACTCTATAAGGTGGCGGACAAGTCCTCCACCTTGGCAAGGTTAGCCTTTCCTCACCTCATTTGTCACCTCTGTTATTCAGTTGGAGTTGACATAGAAGGAGACACCCCCATTGATGAGGATAAGCCCATCACTAAGAAAAGGATGGAGCAAACAAGAGACCCCTCTCATCATGAGACCCCTGAGATGCCTCAAGGGATACACTTTCCTCCACAAGACTATTGGGAGCAACTAAACACCTCCCTAGGAGAATTGAGTTCCAACATGGGACAACTAAGGGTGGAGCACCAAGAACATTCCATCCTCCTCCATGAAATTAGAGAAGATCAAAGAATCATGAGAGAGGAGCAACAAAGACAAGGAAGAGACATTGAGGAGCTCAAGCACTCCATAAGACCTTCAAGAGGAAGAACAAGCCGCCATCACTAAGGTGGACCCGTTCTTTAATCTCCTTGTTCTTTATTTTCTGGTTTTTCGAATTTTTATGCTTATGGTTGTCCATGTTTGTGTCTTATGATCATTAGTGTCTTAGTGTCTATGCCTTAAAGTTATGAATGTCCTATGAATCCATCACCTTTCTTAAATGAAAAATGTTTTAATCACAAAAGAACAAGAAGTACAGGATTTCGAATTCATCTTTAAAACTAGCTTAATTAGTTTGATGTGGTGGCAATATTTTTTTGTTTTCTGAAGGTATGCTTGAACAGTGCATGTGTCTTTTGAATTTGTGGTTCATGAATGTTGGCTATTGAAAGAATGATGAAAAAGGAGACATGTTACTGAGGATCTGAAAAATCATAAAAAAAAAATGATTCTTGAAGCAAGAAAAAGCAGTGAATACAAAAAAAAAAAGAGAAGAAAAAAAACGAAAAAGAAAAAAAAAGGGAGGAAAGAAAAAGAAAAGAAAAAGAAAGAAATAAAGTTGTGATCCAAGGTAAAAAGAGTGTGCTTAAGAACCCTGGACACCTCTAATTGGGGACTCTAGCAAAGCTGAGTCACAATCTGAAAAGGTTCACCCAATTATGTGTCTGTGGCATGTATGTATCCGGTGGTAATACTGGAAGACAGAGTGCTTTGGGCCACGGCCAAGACTCAATAAGTAGCTGTGTTCAAGAATCATCATACTTAACTAGGAGAATCAATAACACTATCTGGATTCTGAGTTCCTAAAGAAGCCAATCATTCTGAATTTCAAAGGATAAAGTGAGATGCCAAAACTGTTCGGAGGCAAAAAGCTACTAGTCCCGCTCATCTAATTTGGAGCTAAGTTTCATTGATAATTTGGAGTCAATAGTATATTCTCTTCTTTTTATCTTATTTGATTTTCAGTTGCTTGGGGACAAGCAACAATTTAAGTTTGGTGTTGTGATGAGCGGATAATTTGTATGCTTTTTGGCATTGTTTTTAGTATGTTTTTAGTAGGATTTAGATAGTTTTTAGTATATTTTTATTAGTTTTTAGTTAAAATTCACTTTTCTGGACCTTACTATGAGTTTGTGTGTTTTTCTGTGATTTCAGATATTTTCTGGCTGAAATTGAGGGACCTGAGCAAAAATCTGATTCAGAGACTGAAAAGGACTGCAGATGCTGTTGGATTCTGATCTAACTGTACTCGAAGTGGATTTTCTGGAGCTACAGAAGCCCAATTGGCGCGCTCTCAACGGCGTTGGAAAGTAGACATCCTGGGCTTTCCAGAAATATATGATAGTTCATACTTTGCCCAAGATTTGATGGCCCAAACCGGCATTCAAAGTCACCTTCAGAAATTCCAGCGTTAAACGCCGGAACTGGCACCAAAGTTGGAGTTAAACGCCCAAACTGGCACAAAAGCTGGCGTTTAACTCCAAGAAGAGTCTCTACACGAAAATGCTTTATTGCTCAGCCCAAGCACACACTAAGTGGGCCCGGAAGTGGATTTTTATGTCATTTACTCATCTCTGTAAACCCTAGGCTACTAGTTCTCTATAAGTAGGACCTTTTACTATTGTATTTTGATCCGGGGACATCTAGTTCTTAGATCATTTGGGGGCTGGCCTCACGGCCATGCCTAGACCTTGTTCTTATGTATTTTCAACGGTGGAGTTTTTACACACCATAGATTAAGGTGTGGAGCTCTGCTGTACCTCGAGTGTTAATGCAATTACTATTGTTCTTCTATTCAATTCAGCTTGTTCTGATTCGAAGATATTCATTCGCACTCAAGAACTTGATGAATGTGATGATTATGTGACGCTCATCATCATTCTCACTTATGAACAAGTGATTGACAACCACTTCTGTTCTACAAGCAAACAAGGCTCTAATGTTTATCTCTTGGATTCCTGATACACGACGCATGCTTGATCACCTGACAACCGAGCGCTCGCCTGACAACCGAGCCAGCCATTCCGTGAGATCAGAGTCTTCGTGGTATAGGCAAGAACTGATGGCGGCATTCAAGAGAATCCGGAAGGTCTAACCTTGTCTGTGGTATTCTGAGTAGGATTCAATGATTGAATGACTGTGACGTGCTTCAAACTCCTGAGGGCGGGGCGTTAGTGACAGACGCAAAAGAATCACTGGATTCTATTCCGGCCTGATCGAGAATCAACAGATGGATAGCCGTGCCGTGACAGGGTGCGTTGAACATTTCCACTGAGAGGATGGGAGGTAGCCACTGACAACGGTAAAACCCTTGCATAAGCTTGCCATGGAAAGGAGGAAGAAGGATTGGATGAAGACAGTAGGAAAGCAGAGAGACGGAAGGGACACAGCATCTTCATGCGCTTATCTGAAATTCCCACCAATGAATTACATAAGTATCTCTATCTTTATCTTTATGTTTTATTCATATATCATTCATAACCATTTGAGTCTGCCTGACTAAGATTTACAAGGTGACCATAGCTTGCTTCATACCAACAATCTCCGTGGGATCGACCCTTACTCGCGTAAGGTTTATTACCTGGACGACCCAGTGCACTTGCTGGTTAGTTGTGCGGAGTTGTGATGAAGAGTTGAGATTGCAATGAACGTACCATGTTGATGGCGCCATTGATGATCACAATTTCGTGCACCACCTGTGCACATGCACAGACCTGTGCGTACGCACACGCAGAGGCATGCAATCTGTTTACAGCGCTAGCACAGCTTGTGCGCGCACATACCAATGAGGATTTGCAACCTGTGCGTACACACAGCCCTGTGCACACGCACACGTTAGAAAGGCTAGTCTATTAAGGGTGTTAGCACAGGTTTTGCGAGCGAACAGACATTGTGAATTTTGGTACTTGTGCGTAAGCACACCTCTATGCGTACGCACCCGTTTTAAAACTTCTCCAGGGCGTGCGCGTGCACACCCCTGTGCGTACGCACACATCCTGTTTCTTAAATTTCACTTTGTTTTCAACTATTTCAACTTCTCAAAAAGATTGTAAACTTCTATAACACCATTTTAAGACTCTTGGACATAATTTTGAGTATGATAACATGGGAAAGAGCCTAAGGATTTTTAGTTGATATTATATTGAAAAATTAGAAAATGGAGGATTAGGTTTCGGGCATTCTGAGGATGGTTTGATGGATGGTGAAGGTAGACTGGTATGTGAAAATGAAACTGATGAACTGTTGAGTTTGGAACTGAAATGTGAATGGACAGTGGTTGAGATGAGTCGAGGACTTTGAATGAGATGATGGATCCATGTATGCTGAAAATGTTTCTAAAAACCACTGAAGTGCTGATTTATACTAAGATTATGATACACTATGCGCCCGGCAGGGACGACGGTTGGATCCCACCTGTCGAGGTAGCGGTAACGGCGTAAGGGTGGTAGTTTGTCCCACTTGCATTGAGATGTGAGAATTGAGGCAAGAGTATCCCGCTCGCATACCTTCAGATCAATAGAGTGTGCAGGCACAAAACCCTGGACAGTGATCCGAGCACTATATCTCGGGAGTTCCCAATGAGGATTCCGAAGGGCGACATCTCCATGGAGATGTGTCGGGTTGGCAGTTTAACCGACAATGTGATATCACAGCCAATAGGACAGGCATTCATCATGTGTATTTTCTATCTATTTGTTTGCTTTGCCGACTTGTAATTGTTTGCCTATTTGTATAAGATGTCTAATTGCTACTTTAGTTACTTTCCTTATATGCTTCTGCTTGTGAATTACTTGCATTGTATATAATTGTGATTTTTGCTGGGATTGAGGAGGTTCAGAAGGCGGTGGCGATGGAATCGCATGGAGGATAGGTTGGTGAAGGCTATGGGACAGTGGTGTTTGGTTAGAATAGAAATCCCCTAAGATAGAGTACCTTGTTTATTTATGTTAAGGTTTATATATATGCTTTATGGTTTTAATATGCCTTAAGTTGAATCTTGTGATGGATATGAAATCCAGGATTGCCTTTGGCATCCCGGGGTCTTATATCCTACATCACTGGACACTATTACCATACTGAGAACCTCCGGTTCTCATACCATATTCTGTTGTTATTTTTCAGATGCAGGTCGCAACCCACCTCGGTGAGTTATTTGGATGGTGACAGCAGCGGAGGATCCTGTGACTTTTGGAGTCTTTTTGATTTATTTTGTTTGCACATCTCTCATTTTGTATTTTCTTTAGCCTAGAGGATTGTATTTGAGAGAGAAAAACTTGTATAAGCTATTTTTACTGTCAGGTTTCTGTTCGTCTGTATATATGATTAGCCGGCTTAAACTCTACGAGCCATGGCTAGATTATTATGATATTATACTATTATCTTTTGTTATCTTAGGTCTGTTTCTTGTGCTTTAAGTTTGTAGCTTCGTTAGTAGGTTTTGTGCTTTTTTTTTTAAATTCTGTTTTTGAGCTATATCGTTCATCGGGCTTCTAGATTATATTATTTCTTCTATATATTATTTGTATGAGCTTAGAGATGTGGTAACCTTTGATTAACCTTTGCTTTACGATACGAGGTAAAACGTAGGCTAATTAGGGTGTTACATTTAGTGGTATCAAAGTGGTTCGTCCTCGTGAGCCTGAGAAATGGACCGACTGTGCTTCATTGCATACTCCGTGTGTCTTTTTCTTTGATGCTATTAGGTTATCTACTTGATATTGCATAGCATGCTTGTCTGTGAGTGCCTATTTAGGATAATCGAAGCACTATTGAGACTGATCACCTTGATATCGATCATTTGGAGTAGACAGGAACCCTAATGGCTACTCGGAGACAAGGTCGGTCACGTATACAGAGAGATTATGAGGGTAACCCATTGACGGATAATCACGCTGAACTTATGGCGGCGATGACTAACTTAGCTAACACGATTCAAGCAAGCACTGCAAGGACTACTCGTGGTATTCGGCGAACCAGGCAATCAGTCAGAAGCGAAAATGAAGAAGGTGCTGAGGAATACTTAGTTGGTGTTCCGAGAACCCTAGCTGCTTTTCTGAAAGCTGATCCGCCGATTTTCGATGGATCGATAAATCCTGCTAAAGTAGACAACTAGTTTAAAGCTGTGGAGGGTGCATTACAGACTCAACAAGTCCCAAATAATCACTTCGTGGAATATGCGGCTTATCAACTAATGGGAGAAGCTCAGCAATGGTGGCAAGGAGAGCGCCGACTGCTACACCTATAGAAGGTGGACATTACATGGGCGTTATTCCAGGAAGTTTTCTATAAAAAGTACTTGCATGAATCATTAAGGGAGGCCAAAGAGTTGGAGCTCTTACAGTTGAAGCAAGAGTCCATGACTATAGCTGAATACACCAGCAAGTTTGAGGAACTCTGTAGGTCCTTGAGAATAAGTCTGGGTACTCCCGAGTCCTATGAGGGATGGAAATGTGTCAAATACGAAGTAGGGCTGAGGGTAGATATCATGTGTGTTGTGGCTCCATTGGAGATTAGGAGTTTCTCTAAATTGGTGGACAATGCTACAATTGTGGAAGATTATGCCAAGGAGGCGACTTTGGAGAGAGATGTTCGTGGCGGTACCACTAGCAAAGGTCATGGAAAGTATTTTTCACCCAGAAGCCAGATCTTCAAAAAGGACGGACATGCCACTTAGCATCCTCGTGGTCAAAGAAACTTCAGAAGAAACAACAATTCCCAGTTTCACCAGGCGAAAGGAAATGGTCGATGCTATACTTGTGGACTACTTGGACACATTGCCAAGAATTACCGTCGGGGGAAAGAAAAATCAGAATGCGAGTCAGAACCAATAGTAAAGCAGTATATCAGCTGTGAATGCCCTATGCAGCTACTTGAGATAAGAGGTAGGTGTATAATTGATTATAAAACTTTAACTGTATTGTGCAATTTTGGGACAATGCATTTACTCATAATTTGTGACGGAGAGAAAGGTTTGGGAACAAAGGTGTCAATCTTAGTATTAAAATTAGGGACCAAACTCACTTGTGCCGCTTAGAGTAAGGCCGCTAGGGTTGATGGAACTTAGGGACATTTCTGGTTGGCGTGGGCAAATAAGCCAATTCTTAAAGACCAAACAATCAGAGAAACGCTGCGGAAGCACGGTGATCTTAATGACGGTGTGAGGTCTTATACGAATGAAGGCCCAACACATCCTTGCGAACAGACCTACCTTTTTCCCTTATAAATTACCTTAGAGTTCTTTATTTTGAAAACCCTCTTGGTGAATAAATTGAACCTTTCCCAATCTTATTTCTTGTTTGCGCATATCCTCACGCGAACCTTGTACTCCTTGATGTATGCCTGAACGTGTACTGTTAGGTTGAACCGCCTTTATTGAAGGGCTCCTAATACTTTTAAAATCAGTAAGGACATAATTTGATTCAATTTTCCGTATTGTTTCCTCTAAAGATTCTTAATTTGGAATTCCTTTCTTGAGGGTGCACTCTAATTCCCTTTCTGGTGTATTTTCTTATTTTCTATAACCTTGTCTGATCATAACACAATGCGTCTTTTCAAATTTGTATGGATACCATTCAAAATTGTTTTCCCTCTTCTAAGCTTGGTATTCCTTCAAATAGCTCGAGTACATTTCGACATCGTATGCAAATCTTAGACGCAATCATCGATATGTTAGTTCCTTATGACATACCTTATTAACACGAAGAACGAAACTTGTAAGCGTGCGATATTACGAGGAGTTGTAAAGCTTCAATTGTGCAAGTGGCTTTACTGAGGATAGAGTCAACAGACAAAGGTGCCCATTGGTGCGAACGTCAGATTTTGGAAGGAAGTTCTTCAAAAATTAAAAGAAAGAGTAACTACAGTGCTAGTGTTTGCACTACTTGAACCCCATGGACCATTAAAGACCTATTGGTACATTTCATAGGAAAATCTTGGAGTTCATTCCGATGTGACATCAGGATGTAGAGATTTATGCATCGCGATAGTTGAGGCCGTTATGATATATGATTTGGAGCCTACGGCATTTGTGCTCATGATGAAGATGTGGAACAAGGAGAAGACTACCTCCAGAGAGATGGATGAAACTACTAAAAGGCTAAGATTTTGGAGTAAGCTACGACCCAGAGATATCCACCTTAATTTTGGTCTTTACATGTAGGTTCTAGGATAACTGATGTAACATTTGGTACTGGGTGAATCGTTTAAGTGTAGAGGTAAGTAGAGAAGGAGAAAAATAAGTGAGAATAATTTTAGGCTTGAATTTTTGGCTAAATTTAACATTTGATTTTAGTTATGGTAAGTGGAAGCTTATTAGTTGTTTAATATGTCTAATGGAAGTTGAATTATATACATTTGTAAAATTATCAACGAATTGGAATAATTAAATGCAAAATAAACGATGTGGTGGTATTGTGGACCCTGGAATTTTGTTAAATGAGCAAAGAAAATGGAGAATAGAATATTTTTGGTGTTGAATTGATTGAGTGTGGTTGAGTGGGTGGTATTGAAACTGTGGTTAGTATAAGAACTGTTGCTAGGCTTTAAAAGTATTGAATGGTTGGGAATTGATGGATATTATAATTGGAGTAGTAGAAAATTGTTTAAGACTAGAATTAGGCATAGAGATACTATAAGGCCCTAAGTTAGGAATTAGTCTTAGGATGAGCGTAAACCCTATTTGAGTCAAGTTGAGGAAGTTCAGAAGTAAGCCTAGGTTTTGTAATTTGATGGATGATGTACGACTTGATTGAATGTTTGGATTTGGTTAGTTAATTAGTGGCAAAAAAAAAAAAAAGACCAGAGTGGCGCAGCAGAAGCTTGCGGAATGCAATATCATGTGATAGTTGTGAGTAGAGGTCATAGGACGAAGACTAAGCGTATCTTGGGTTTGAATACTTGAAGAATTTAGTCGGATAATGTAAGTAAAGGTTTCTAAGAAACTAAGTTTGATTGCAGTTGTAAGGTTAGGATGATCTAGGATAGGTTGTGAACATGATGGTATATTACTAATTTGGATTAGGATGGCACAGGAGTGCAATTGTCGAGTTGGAAGGTAAGGATTGCGATAATTGAGTATGGTGACTTTGGGTTTAGGTTGGGATGGAAAATGATTTATTTGAGACTTGAGCGTATTGAGTTGAAAGGCCTATGTAGTATTGAGGTTAAATTGAGGAAATCTTAGAGTAAAAAGTATGAGTACAGCATAGGCTTGAATTCGGTTAAGATATGGCATTATAAATAGAAATGAAGGATGTAAGTAGGAATCTGAGTTACTATGGAGGGATGAAGAGAAGCATAGTAGGAGGTAATTATGAGTTGAGGGAACCTTTAATGATGGTGATAGGTAAACCAAATTTTGAGGACAAAAAATTTCTTATTTGGTGGGGAAAGTGTAAGAATCGTGAATTAATTAACTGATTAATTAACGTAAAATAATAATAATTTAATTTCCCGAAACAGGTCCAAAATTTTAGAATATTAATTAGAAAATATAAATATGATATTTGGACTCAGTAGATTTTTCTGAGTTGGAAAATGTAAGTTTCTTCGGAAAATTACGTAAAAACGCGTACTGGTAAATTAACCGGCAGTACCGGCTTAAATATACCCGATACTATGTAAGAGCAGTAAAAACAGTAGAGAAAACTTACAAAAATAATTAAAGTTGAAAACCGGGCAGTACTTTTAAAGGTTTGGCCCGAAATTAAGCCAAACATGCCAAAAATGCTAACGGGTTGGACCGGGCCCGAGTTGGGCACAAGCCCAACTTATATATAAGCCTAAATAAAGGCCATTCAGCCTCATTCTTCATTAAACAACACAAACGCCAGCAGCTGAAGTGAGGAGAAGAAGAGAGAAAAGTCACTATTCACATCCACATTCAATCAATCATATCTCGAGCTACGGTGCTCCGATTCACGGGCCGTCAGCAGCTACGTGAAACTCTTGCTGAGCCCGTTACTCTCATTTAATGTTTGTAGGTAAGATTGATAAACCCATATTTTATGAGATATTTTGTGCTTAATTTGAGTGATTTATACAATTCCTCACCTACTTATTCACATTAATTGCAT
Organism: Arachis stenosperma; assembly: GCF_014773155.1. Lineage (NCBI taxonomy): Eukaryota > Viridiplantae > Streptophyta > Magnoliopsida > Fabales > Fabaceae > Arachis > Arachis stenosperma. The sequence goes on along the minus strand of NC_080380.1, from coordinate 95,155,207 downwards.
GGTTTTACTTTCCCTTCCTTATTATGTCATATTGTGAAAAACATGTTTCCTAAGCTTTCAAAATTAATTATTTTAATTACCTTTATTTCCATTCGATGCCGTGATTAGTGTGTTGAGTAGTTTTAGATTTTCTAAGGCAGAATGACATAAAGGATGAAAAAGGAAACATACTAAAAGGAAAGGAGAAAGCAAAACGGAGCTTTAAGGAAACTGGTATCCACGCGATCGCATGGACGACGCGATCACGTGCCAAGCACAAATCAGCAGCGACGCGGCCGCATGACTGACGTGACCGCGTGCCTTAAGCAGAACGCACATGACGCGGTCGCATGACTGACGTGACCGCGCGGCAAGGAAAAGCTCCGAATGACGCGACCGTATGACTCACGCGGACGCATGACAGAGGCCACGCACCAGAAAATTACAGAACACGCCCCAGCGAGTTCTAAAACCCTTTTTGGCCCAAATCCAAGTCCAGAAGGTATAGACTAGAGGTTATGAAGTGGGGGAATGCATCTATTCAGAGGAGCTCGCCAATTTTTAGTTTTCTATGATTTAGATTTAGTCTAGAGAGAGGTTTTCTCTCTCTTTTAGGATTTAGGATTTCTTCTTGTTTTAAGAGTAACTCTGGATCCCAGGTTTAATGTTCTTTTATTTTAAGTTTTACTTTTATTTATTTATTCCAACATTTGAATTGATTATTATAATTGATTTATGAATTATTCCATGTTACAGATAATTATTTGAATTAATGATAATTGAGGTATTTTTAGTTTATAATTGTTCTCTTTGAATTAAGTTGCCATTGCTTCCCATCTAAGGATATTTTTATTATTCCAGCAATTTTACTTTTTCTTTTTTTCTTTTCTTTTGGTTCTGATTGAGAATTTAGTAACTCAACAGTTATTAAACTCAACATAATTAATAATCGTTATCTTGCTAATTGAGCTGAACCTGAATAATCCCAACCTTTTCTTAGGAAATAATTAGGATTCAAAGGTCAATTTAATTAGCCCCTTGACTTTCCTTTGCCCTGGTAAAGGTTGACCAAGTGGAGTTTAGATTCAACTTTTATTATAGTTGAGAGAGATAACTAAGTTAGACCTCTAAATTCCCTTATCTTGCCAAAAGTTGTTTTACAGTTGTTATTTATTTTTAATTGCCATTTATTTCACTCATCATTTAAATTACTTGCTTCTCATCTTCTAAACCCCGATTACAACCTTTATAACCAATAATAAAAACATACTTCCTCGCAGTTCCTTGAGAAGACGACCCGAGGTTTGAATACTCGGTTAACAATTTCTAAAGGGGTTTGTTACTTGTGACACCCAAAACGTTTGTATGAAAGGACTTTTGAAGGTTTAGAAACTATACTTGCAACGAGGATTTATCCGCAATTTTCTAGACCACGCAAAAGTTCTCTCATCAAAGATTTTGAAGATTTCTCTCTATTCAGCAGCTCTAAGAATTTTGAGTTTTTGGGATTTTTTATTAAGTGAAATTTTGTTATTTTGAGTGTTTAGGTACACTCTAGCCTTTGATTGACATTGGTTTTGGCTTCCAAAACTGTTGGGTAAGTTGAGTTGTTCTTGAACCTTTGTAAATTGGTTTATGGTGAGTATTAGGTTTTGATTTGTGTGAAATATGTGATATTAGCACGAATATTGGAGCTTGTTGATGATTATTGAAGCTTGTTGAGGTGGAATTGGAGGCTTGAATTTCGATGAAAAGCTCACATTGTGCTCAATTTTGGGTTTTGGCATATTGGAAATCAGTCAAGGTATTGTTTCGGTTTTCTCTATGTAGTATATAATATTCATGGACACTTAGACTAGTGACTCATAAGATAGGGATTGAATTGATATAGTTGTTGATGTAGGTTGGTTGAATGAGGTGTGATGAATTGTTATTATTTATGTTGTTAAATAATGATGTTGAGATTATGATGTATGATAAATTTGGATGAATGATTATTGTTGATCATTGATGTGGAGCATGAATGAGTTTAATGATGAAAATTGATAGTGATAGAATGATGGATGGTGAATTTGTTGGTGGAGAATTATTTGTAATTGTTATATGTTGATATTTGAGATTGACAATGATGAAGTGTGATGGAAAATTGGTATCAATTGTGAATTGTGACCCAAGAGGGTAGACTTTGGTGAAAAATAGAGTTTGGAATGGCTTTAATTGGTTTTGGTTGGTTTAAGTTGTGGAAATTGAGAAATGGGTTATTTGTGAACTTTTAGTAAAAGTTAATTTTTGGTGAATTTTGTCTGATAATAACTTATGCCTTGGTTTTCAAAATTGGTTGAAAATTGTATGAAATTAAAGCTTATTGAAAACTCTTCAAATCGATATAAAGATTGTAAGATTTGGATTTTTGTAGAGGAAGTTATGATCATTCAAAGATTGGTGTAAAAATATGAAATTCTGGAAAGTTGCAGAATTTTACAATTTCTGGTATGTGCGCACGCACAGATCTATGCGTACGCACATGTAGAGGCAGGCAATCTGTTTATAGCACTAGCACAGGTTGTGCGTGCACATATCAATGAGGATTTGCAACCTGTGTGTACGCACAGCCCTGTGCGCACGCACACGTTGGGAAGGCCAGTCTGTTGAGGGCGCTAGCACAGGTTGTGCAAGCGAACAGACATTGTGAATTTTGGTACATGTGCATGTGCACACCTCTATGCGTACACACATGTTTTGAAACTTCTCCAGGGCGTGCGCGCGCACACCCCTGTGCGTACGCACACGTCCTGTTTCTTAAATTTCACTTTGTTGTCAACTATTTCAGCTTCCCAACAAGATTGTGAACTTCTAAAACACCATTTTAAGACTCTTGGACATATTTTTGAGAATGAGAACATGGGAAAGAACCTAAGGGATGGTTTGATGGCGGGTGAAGGTAGACTGTTATGTGAAAATGAAACTGATGAACTGTTGAGTTCGGAATTGAAATGTGAATGGACAGTGGTTGAGATGAGTCGAGGACTCTGAATAAGATGATGGATCCATGTATGCTGAAAATGTTTCTAAAAACCACTGAAGTGCTGATTTATACTAAGATTATGATACACTATGCACCCGGCAGGGACGGCGGTTGGATCCCGCCTATCGAGGTAGTGACTATTGAGTTTATGAGATGCTATGCGCCTGGCAGGGAAGGTGGTTGGATCCCGCTTGTCAAGGTAGTGGCAGCGGCGTAAGGGTGGTGGTTCATCCCGCTTGCGTTGAGATGTGAGGTATGAGGCAAGGGTATCCCGTTCGCATCCCTTCGGATCAATAGAGTGTGCATGCACAAAAACCTGGACAGTGATCCGAGCACAATATCTCGGGGTTTCCCAATGAGGATTCCAAAGGGCGACATCTCCATGGAGATGTGTCGGGTTAGCAGTTGAACCGACAACGTGATATCACAGTAATAGGACACACATTCATCATGTGTATTTTCTATCTGTTTGTTTGCTTTGCCGACTTGTAATTGTATGCCTATTTGTATAACATGTCTAATTGCTACTTGAGTTACTTGCCTTATATGCTTCTACTTGTGAATTACTTGCATTGTATATAATTGTGATTTCTGCTGGGATTGAGGAGGTTCGGAAGGCGGTGGCGATGGTATGACATGGAGGATAGGTTGATGAAGGCTGTGGGATAGCGGTGTTTGGTTAGAATAGAAATTCCCTAAGATAGAGTACCCTGTTTATTTATGTTAAGGTTTATATATATGCTTTATGGTTTTAGTATGCCTTAAGTTGAATCTTGTGATTGATATGAAGTCTAGGATTGCCTTTGGCGTCCCGGGGTTTTATATCCTACATCACTGGGCACTGTTACGATACTGAGAACCTCCGGTTCTCATAACATATTCTGTTGTTATTTTACAGATGCAGGTCGCAACCCACCTCGGTTAGTTGTTTGGATGGTGACAACAGCAGATGATCCTGTCACTTTTGGAGTCTTTTTTATTTATTTTGTTTGCACATCTCTCATTTTGTATTTTCTTTAGCCTAGAGGCTTGTATTTGAGAGAGAAAAGCTTGTATATGCTGTTTTTACTGTCAGATTTCTGTTCGTCTGTATATATGACTAGCCGGCTTAAACTCTGCCAGCTGCGGCTAGATTATTATGATGTTATACTATTATCTTTTGTTAAATTAGTTCTGTTTCTTGTGCTTTAAGTTAGTAGCTTCGTTAGTACGTTTTGTGCTTTTTTTTTTTAAATTCTGTTTTTGAGCTATATTCTTCATCGGACTTCTAGATTATATTATTTCTTCTATATATTATATGTATGAGCTTAGATCTATCGTAACCTTTGATTAACCTTTGCTTTACGATGCGAGGTAAATTTTAGGCTAATTAGGGTGTTACATTTAGTGGTATCAGAGCGGTTCATCCTCATGAGTCTGAGGGATGTGCTTCATTGCATACTCTGTGTGTCTTTTTCTTTGATGCTATTAGGTTATCTACTTGATATTGAATAGCATGCTTGTTTGTGAGTGCCTGTTTGGGATAATTGAAGCACTATTGAGACTGATCACCTTGATATCGATTATTTGGTGTAAACAGGAACCCTAATGGCTACTGATGAGCGGATAATTTATACGCTTTTTGGCATTGTGTTTACATAATTTTTAGTATGATTTAGTTACTTTTTAGTATATTTTTATTAGTTTTTATGAAAAATTTACATTTATGGACTTTACTATGAGTTTGTGTGTTTTTCTGTGATTTCAGATATTTTCTGGCTGAGATTGAGGGAGTTGAGCAAAAATCTGATCAGAGGCTGACAAAGGACTGCTGATGCTGTTGGATTCTGACCTCCCCGCACTCGAAATGTAATTTTTGGAGCTACAGGAGTTCAAATGGTGCGCTTTTAATTGCGTTGGAAATTAGACATCCAGGGCTTTCCAGAAATATATAATAGTCTATACTTTGCCTAAGTTTAGACGACACAAACTGGCGTTCAACGCCAGCTTTCTGCCCTATTCTGGCGTTAAATGCCAGAAACAAGTTGCAAAGCAGAGTCAAACGCCAAAAACAAGTTACAAACTGGCGCTTAACTCCAAGGAAGACCACTACACATGAAAGCTTCAATACTCAGTCCAAGCACACACCAAGTGGGCACGGAAGTGGATTTCTGCATCATTTACTTAATTCTATAACCTTAGTAACTAGTTTAGTATAAATAGAATTTTTTACTATTGTACTAGGGGTCTTTTTCCCTATTTTTCGAATTCATATGCCATTTAGGGAGGCTGGCCATTCAGCCATGCCTGGACCTTTTTCTTATGTATTTTCAACGGTGGAGTTTCTACACACCATAGATTAAGGTGTGGAGCTCTACTGTTCCTCGAGTATTAATGCAAAGTACTACTGTTTTCTATTCAATTCTTGCTTATTCTTATTCTAAGATATTCATTCACACACAAGAACATGACGAATGTGATGATTATGTGACACTCATCACCATTCTCACTCATGAATGTGTGATTGACAACCACTTCCGTTCTACATGAAAACAAGCTTGAATGTGTATCTCTTAGATTCCTGGTCCATGCGTTTGATTGCCTCTCCTGACAACAGAGCCTTCAATTCCTTGCGATCAGAGTCTTCGTGGTATAAGCTAGAATCAATTGGCAGCATTCTTGAGATCCGGAAAGTCTAAACCTTGTCTGTGGTATTCCGAGTAGGATCTGGGATGCGATGACTGTGACGAGCTTCAAACTCGCGACTGTAGGGCATGGTGACAGACGCAAAAGGATAGTAAATCCTATTCCTACATGATCGAGAACCGACAGATGATTAGCCCTACATAACCCGTAGCTGGACCATTGATGAGCGGATAATTTATACGCTTTTTGACATTGTTTTTAGTATGATTTAGTTAGTTTTTAGTATATTTTTATTAGTTTTTAATTAAAATTCACTTTTCTGGACTTTACTATGAGTTTGTGTGTTTTTTTGTGATTTCAGGTATTTTCTGGCTAAAATTGAGGGACCTGAGCAAAAATCTGATTCAGAGACGGAAAAGGACTGCAGATGCTGTTGGATTCTGACCTCCCTGCACTCGAAGTGGATTTTCTGGAGCTACAGAAGCCCAATTGGCGCGCTCTCAACGGCATTGGAAAGTAGACATCCTAGGCTTTCAAGAAATGTATAATAGTCCATACTTTGCCCGAGATTTGATGGCCCAAAATGGCGTTGCAAATCAGCTTCAGAATTCCCAGCGTTTAACGCTGGAACTGGCATAAAAATTGGAGTTAAACGCCCAAACTGGCATAAAAGCTGGCGTTTAACTCCAGGAAGAGTCTCTACACGAAAATACTTCAATGCTCAGCCCAAGCACACACCAAGTAGGCCCGGAAGTGGATTTTTCTGTCATTTACCCATTTCTGTAAACCCTAGGTTACTAGTTCACTATTAATAGGATCTTTTGACATTGTATCGGTACCTCATGACACTTTACACGTTTCTCATTGTATCTTCTACAGCATGAGCCTCTAAACCCCATGGTTGGGGGTGAGGAGCTCTGCTGTGTCTTGATGGATTAATGCAATTACTACTGTTTCTTATTCAATCATGCTTGCTTCCGTTCTAAGATCACTTGTTCTTAACCCGGATGAATATGATGATCCGTGACACTCATCATATTCTCAACTATGAACGCGTGCCTGACAACCACCTCCGTTCTATCTTAGATTGAGTAGATATCTCTTGGATTCCTTAATCAGAATCTTCGTGGTATAAGCTAGAATTGATGGCGGCATTCAAGAGAATCCGGAAGGTCTAAACCTTGTCTGTGGTATTCTGAGTAGGATTCAATGATTGAATGACTGTGACGAGCTTCAAACTCGCGATTGTGGGGCGTTAGTGACAGACGCAAAAGAATCACTGGATTCTATTCCGACATGATCGAGAACCGACAGCTGGATAGCCGTGCCGTGACAGGGTGCGTTGAACATTTCCACTGAGAGGATGGGAGGTAGCCATTGACAACGGTGAAACCCTACATACAGCTTGCCATGGAAGGAGCCTTGCGTGTTTGAAGAAGAAGACAGTAGGAAAGCAGAGGTTCAGAAGACAGAGCATCTCCAAAACCTCAACCTATTCTCCATCACTGCAATTCAAGTACTTGTTTCATGTTCTTTTGCTTTTTACAATCAATCCTGATAATCTTTGATATCCTGACTAAGAGTTACAAGGTAACCATAGCTTGCTTCAAGCCGACAATCTCCGTGGGATCGACCCTTACTCACGTAAGGTATTACTTGGACGACCCAGTGCACTTGCTGGTTAGTTGTGCGGGATTGCAAAGTGTGATTGCAATTTCGTGCACCAACCATTTTCACTGAGAGGATAGACGGTAGCCATTAACAACGGTGATCCCCTTACAAACAGCTTGATATGGAAATGAGTGTGAAGGATTGAATGAAGGAATTACATAAGTTTCTCTATCTTTATTTTATGTTTATTTATCTTTTAATTATCAAAACTCTATAACCATTTGAATCCGCCTGACTGAGATTTACAAGGTGACCATAGGTTGCTTCAAGCCGACAATCTCCGTGGGATCGACCCTTACTCACGTAAGGTTTATTACTTGGATGACCCAGTGCACTTGCTGGTTAGTTATGCAAAGTTGTGAAAAAGAGTGATATTACAATTGTGCGTACCAAGTTGTTGACGTCATTGAGCTCACAATTTCGTGCACCAAGTTTTTGGCGCCATTGTCGGGGATTGTTCGAGTTTGGACAAACTGACGGTTCATCTTGTTGGTCAGATTAGGTAATTTTTTCCTTGTTTTAACCTTTATCTTATTTTCAAAAAGTTTTTAAAAATCTTTCAAAAAATTTTTTTCTTCTTTTTCGTTTTTCTAAAAATAATTTTCGAAAAATCCAAAAAAAATTTATAAAATCATAAAATCAAAAATACTTTTGTGTTTCTTGTTTGAGTCTTGAGTCAAATTTTAAGTTTGCTATCAATTACATATTTTTAATTTTCTAAAAATTTTCGAAAAATTCATGCATGTGTTCTTCATGATCTTCAAGTTGTTCTTGGTAAGTCTTCTTGTTTGATCTTTACATTTTATTGTTTTGTGTCTTTTCTTGTTTTTCATATGTATTTTTGAATTCATAGTGTCTAAACATGAAAAATCTCTAAGTTTGGTGTCTTGTGTGTTTTTCCTTTCTTGAAAATTTTTCAAAAATAAGTCTTGATGTTCATCTTGATCTTTAAAGTGTTCTTGGTGTTCATCTTGACATTCATAGTGTTCTTGCATGCATTATTTGTTTTAATCCAAAATTTTTATGTGTTGAGTCATTTTGTGGTTTTTCTCTCTCCTCATTAAAAATTCAAAAATAAAAAAAATCTTTCCCTTATTTCTCTCATAAATTTTGAAAATTTTAGGTTGACTTAGTAAAATTTTTTTAAAATAAGTTGTTTCTTGTTAGTCAAGTCAAGATTTCATTTTTAAAAATCTTATCTTTTCAAATCTTTTTCAAAAATCAAATCTTTTTCATTTTTTCTTAATATTTTCGAAAATTTTAAAAATTGGTTTTCAAAATATTTTTCTTAATTTCATTTTAAAATTTCGAAAACTTGACTAACAACTAATGTGATTGATTCAAAAATTTGAAGTTTGTTACTTTCTTGTTAAGAAAGGTTCAATCTTTAAGTTCTAGAATCATATCTTTTAGTTTCTTGTTAGTCAAGTAATCAATTTTAATTTTAAAAATCAAATCTTTTTCAAAAATAAATTTCAATCATATCTTTTCAAACATATCTTTTTCAAATCATATCTTTTTCAAACTTTAATTTCAAAAATCTTTTCTAACTTCTTATCTTTTCAAAATTGATTTTCAAATCTTTTTCAACTAACTAATTGCCTTTTGTTTGTTTTACTAATTCTTATCTTTTTCAAAACCACCTAACTACTTTTCTCTCTCTAATTTTCAAAAATTCCTCACCCTTTTTCAAAATCCTTTTTATTTAACTAATTGTTTTAATTTTTAATTTTATTTCTTCTCTTAATTTTTGAAAATCACTAACCTTTTTTCAAAAATAATTTTCAAAATTCTCTTCCCTCATCTCTTTCTATTTATTTTATTTATCTACTAGCACTTCTCTTCATGTTAACATTCGAACCTTCTCTTCTTCTCTGTGTTCGAATTTTTCTTCTTCTATTCTTTTCTTCTTCTACTCACATAAAGGAATCTCTATACTGTGACATAGAGGATTCCTCTTCCTTTTCTGTCCTCTTCTTTTTTATATGAGCATGAGCAAGGACAAGGACATTCTTGTTGAAGCAGATCCTGAACCTGAAAAGACTCTGAAGAAGAGCTAAGAGAAGCTAAAGCACAACAATCCAGAAAAAACCTTACAGAGAATCTCGAAAAAGAAAGAGACATGGCCAAACCCAACAACAATGCAAGAAAGATGCTTGGTGACTTTACTGCACCAAATTCCAACTTACATGGAAGAAGCATCACAACCCCTGCCATTGGAGCAAACAATTTTGAGCTAAAGCCTCAATTAGTTTCTCTGATGCAACAGAACTGCAAGTTTTATGGACTTCCATCAGAAGATCCTTTTCAGTTCTTACTTGAATTCTTGCAGATCTGTGATACTGTTAAGACCAATGGGGTTGATCCCGAGGTCTACAGGCTTATGCTTTTCCCTTTAGCTGTAAGAGACAGAGCTAGAATATGGTTGGACTCTCAACCTAAAGATAGCCTGAACTCTTGGGATAAGATGGTCACAGCTTTCTTAGCCAAGTTCTTTCCTCCTCAAAAGTTGAGCAAGCTTAGAGTAGATGTTCAAACCTTCAGACAGAAAGAAGGTGAATCCCTCTATGAAGCTTGGGAAAGATACAAGCAACTGACCAAAAAGTGTCCTTCTAACATGCTTTCAGAATGGACCATCCTGGATATATTCTATGATGGTCTGTCTGAATTGTCTAAGATGTCATTGGACCATTCTGCAGGTAGATCTATTCACCTGAAGAAAATGCCTGTAGAAGCTCAGGAACTCATTGACATGGTTGTAAATAATCAGTTCATGTTCACTTCTGAAAGGAATCATGTTAGTAATGGGACGCCTCAGAGGAAGGGAGTTCTTGAAATTGATGCTCTGAATGCCATATTGGCTCAGAATAAAATGTTGACTCAATAGGTCAATATGATTTCTCTTAGTCTGTATGGATTGCAAAATGCATCCAACAGTACTAAAGAAGCATCTTCTGGAGAAGAAGCTTATGATCCTAAGAACCCTGCAATGGCAGAGGTGAATTACATGGGTGAAGCCTATGGAAACACCTATAATCCCTCATGGAGAAATCATCCAAATTTCTCATGAAAGGATCAACAAAAGCCTCAGCAAGGCTTTAATAATGGTGGAAGAAACAGGTTTAGCAATAGCAAGCCTCTTCCATCATCCTCTCAGCAACAGACAGAAAATTCTGAGCAGAGCCCCTCTAGCTTAGCAAACATAGTCTCTAATCTATCTAAGGCCACTCTAAGTTTCATGAATGAAACAAGGTCCTCCATTAGAAATTTGGAGGCACAAGTGGGCCAGCTGAGTAAAAGAGTCACTGAAACTCCTCCTAGTACTCTCCCAAGCAATACAGAAGAGAACCCAAAAAGAGAGTGCAAGGCCATAACCTTACTTGGTGTGGCCAAATGCACAGAGGAGGAGGAGGACGTGAATCCCAGTGAGGAAGACCTCATGGGACGTCCTCTGGACAAAAAGGAGTTCCCAATTGAGGAACCTAAGGAATCTGAGGCTCACCTAAAGACCATAGAGATTCCATTGAACCTTCTTTTACCATTCATGAGCTCTGATAACTATTCATCTTCTGAAGAAGATGAAGACATTGTTGAAGGGCAAGTTGCCCAGAATTTAGGAGCAATCATGAAGCTGAATGCCAAGCTATTTGGTAATGAGACTTGGGAGGATGAGCCTCCATTGCTCATTAATAAACTGAATACCTGGGTTCAGCACACTTTACCGCAAAAGAAACAGGATCCTGGTAAATTCTTAATTCCATGTACCATAGGCACCATGACCTTTGAGAAGGCTTTGTGTGACCTGAAGTCAGCATAAACTTAATGCCACTCTTTGTAATGGAGAAACTAAGAATCTTTGAGGTACAGGCTGCCAAATTCTCATTAAAGATGGCAGACAAATCGATGAAAAAGGTTTATGGACAGGTAGAGGATGTGCTAGTAAAGGTCAAAGGCCTTTACATCCCTACTGATTTCATAATCCTAGACACTGGGAAGGATGAGGATGATTCCATCATCCTTGAAAGACCCTTCCTAACCATAGCAAAGGCTGTGATTGATGTGGACAGAGGAGAGTTGGTCCTTCAACTGAATAAGGACTACCTTGTGTTTAAAACTCAAGGATATCCCTTGGTGCGCGAAATTGTGAACAATACTTTTCACAACTCTCATAATCCCCGGTAATGAACCCCAAAAACTTGGTGTTTAATACCATGGCATAAACACAACTTCGCACAACTAACCAGCAAGTGCACTGGGTCGTCCAAGTAATAAACCTTACGCGAGTAAGGGTTGATCCCACGGAGATTGTTGGTATGAAGCAAGCTATAGTCATCTTGTAAATCTTAGTCAGGCAGACTCAAATGGGTATAGATGATGAACAAAACATAAAGATAAAGATAGAGATACTTATGTAATTCATTGGTGGGAATTTCAGATAAGCGCATGAAGATGCTTGGTCCCTTCCGTCTCTCTGCTTTCCTACTGTCTTCATCCAATCCTTCTTACTCCTTTCCATGGTAAGCTTAAGCAAGGGTTTCACCGTTGTCAGTGGCTACCTCCCATCCTCTCAGTGGAAATGTTCAACGCACCCTGTCACGGCACGGCTATCCATCTGTCGGTTCTCGATCAGGCCGGAATAGAATCCAGTGATTCTTTTGCGTCTGTCACTAACGCCCCGCCCTCAGGAGTTTGAAGCACGTCACAGTCATTCAATTATTGAATCCTACTCAGAATACCACAGACAAGGTTAGACCTTCCGGATTCTCTTGAATGCCGCCATCAGTTCTAGCCTATACCACGAAGACTCTGATCTCACGGAATTGAATAGAAGAACAATAGTAATTGCATTAATACTTCGAGGTACAGCAGAGCTCCACAGCTTAATCTATGGTGTGTAGAAACTCCACCATTGAAAATACATAAGAACAAGGTCTAGGCATGGCCGAATGGCCAGCCTCCCAAAGAGGGTTCAATCATAAAAACATGATCAAAAGATGATAACACAATAGTAAAAGGTCCTACTTATAGAAAACTAGTAGCCTAAGGTTTACAAAGATGAGTAAATGACATAAAAATCCACTTTCGGGCCCACTTGGTGTGTGCTTGGGCTGAGCAATGAAGCATTTTCGTGTAGAGACTCTTCTTGGAGTTAAACGCCAGCTTTTGTGCCAGTTTGGGCGTTTAACTCCCAATTTGGTGCCAGTTCCGGCGTTTAACGCTGGAATTTCTGAAGGTGACTTTGAACGCCGGTTTGGGCCATCAAATCTTGGGCAAAGTATGGACTATTATATATTGCTGGAAAGCCCAGGATGTCTACTTTCCAACGCCGTTGAGAGCGCGCCAATTGGGCTTCTGTAGCTCCAGAAAATCCACTTCGAGTGCAGGGAGGTCAGAATCCAACAGCATCTGCAGTCCTTTTCAGTCTCTGAATAAGATTTTTGCTCAGGTCCCTCAATTTCAGCCAGAAAATACCTGAAATCACAGAAAAACACACAAACTCATAGTAAAGTCCAGAAAAGTGAATTTTAACTAAAAACTAATAAAAATATACTAAAAACTAAACCAAATATACTAAAAACATACTAAAAACAATGCCAAAAAGCGTACAAATTATCCGCTCATCATCCCTCTGTAACCATGGAGAGGAAGCAAGAAAAGCTTCTCTCACTGCAGAGTCAACCAAAGCCCCTACAGTCAAACTCTAAGTTTAGTGTTGGGAGGCCACAACTAAACTCTAAGTTTGGTGTTGAATCCCCACATTCAAACTCTAAGTTTGGTGTTGGGAGGTCCCAACAATGCTCTGAACATCTGTGAGGCTCCATAAGAGCTCACTGTTAAGCTATTGATATTAAAGAAGCGCTTATTAGGAGACAACCCAATTTTATTTATCTGTGTTTTCCTTTTTTTTAGGTTGATGATCATGTGGAGTTACAAAAACAATTGCGAAAATTCAAGAAAAATAAAAAATAGCATTAAAAATAGCACACCCTGGAGGAGCAACTTACTGGCATTTAAACGCCAGTAAGGGTAGCAGAAACAAGCACCAGACTGGCATTAAATGCCAGAAACAGGCTACAATCTGGCGTTAAATGCCAGAAACAGGTTACAGCCTGGCGTTTAACGCTAGGAAAGGAATAAAAGCTGGCGTTTAACGCCAGAAACAAGCAGCAGTCTGGCGTCAAACGCCAGGATTGCACAATAAGGACATTTTACACGCCTAATAGGAGCAGGGATGATACATCATTGACCTCTCAAGATCTGTTGACCCCACAGGATCCCCACCTACCCTCCCACAACATTCTTCCCCAAATACCCCTCACCAATCAACTCATTCACTCTTCCCCATCACCTCTTCACCAATCACCTCCATACCTCTTCCCCAAAAACCCCACCCACCTCAATTTAAAAATTTAAACACTTTACCCTCCCAAACCCAACCCTAATGACTGAAACCCAACCCTCCCCTCACCCCTATATAAACCCCTCACTACTCCTTCATATTCACACAACACAAACACCTTTCCCCCCTCTTGGCCGAACCACCTATAACCCTCTATCTCCTCCATTTTTTTTCTTCTTCACCTTTTTTCTTTCTTCTTTTACTCGAGGACGAGCAAACCTTTTAAGTTTGGTGTGGTAAAAGTATTGCTTTTTATTTTTTCATAACCATTTATGGCACCTAAGGCCAGAGAAACCTCTAGAAAGAGGAAAGGGAAGGCAAAAGCTTCCACCTCCGAGTCATGGGAGATGGAGAGATTCATCTCAAAGGTCCATCAAGACCACTTCTATGAAGTTGTGGCCAAGAAGAAGGTGATCCCTGAGGTCCCTTTCATGCTCAAGAAAAATGAGTATCTAGAGATCCGACATGAAATCCGAAGAAGAGGTTAGGAAGTTCTCACCAACCTCATTCAACAAGTTGGAATCTTAATGGTTCAAGAGTTCTATGCTAATGCATGGATCACTAGGAACCATGATCAAAGTATGAACCCGAATCCAAAGAATTGGCTTACAATGGTTCGGGGGAAATACTTAGATTTCAGTCTGGAAAATGTAAGGTTGGCGTTCCACTTGCCAATGATGCAAGAAAAACGCACGCCCCTACACTAGAAGGGTCAACTTTGATCAAAGGTTGGACCAAGTCCTCATGGACATATGTGTGGAAGGAGCTCAATGGAAAAGAGACTCAAGAGGCAATCCGGTTCAATTAAGAAGACCGGAACTTAAGCCCGTGGCTAGAGGATGATTGTAGTTCATCCAATGCTCCATCATTCCTACTAGCACCCGATCTGAAGTGACTATGGATCGGGCCATCATGATCCATAGTATCATGATTGGGGAGGAAGTGGAATTTCATGAGATCATACCTCTAGAACTCTACAAGGTGGCTGACAAGTCCTCCATCTTGGCAAGGTTAGCCTTTACTTATCTCATTTGTCACCTATGCAATTTGGCTGGGATTGACATAGAAGGAGACATCCTCATTGAAGAGGACAAACCCATCACTAAGAAGAAGATAGATCAAATAAGAGAACTCATTCATGGACCTCAACAAGAGCATGAGGAGGATCCTCATCAAGAAATCTCTGAGATGCCTCAAGGGATGCAATTTCCTCCACACAACTATTGGGAGCAACTCAACACCTCGTTGGAAGGCTTGAGTTATAACATGGACCAACTAAGGATGGAGCACCAAGAGCACTCCATCATTCTCCATGAGATTTGAGAAGATCAAAGAGCTATGAGGGAGGAGCAACAAAGGCAAGGAAGAGACATAGAGGAGCTCAAGAGCACCATTGGTTCTTCAAGAGGAAGACGCCACCCTCACTAAGGTGGACTCATTCCTTAATCTCCTTGTCTATTTATTTTTCTGTTTTCGGTTTTGAGCTTATTGTGTCATCTATGTCTGTGTCTTCATTACATGATCATTAGTGTCTAGTGTCTATGTCTTAAAGCTGTGAATAACTCCATGAATCATTCACCTCTCTTAAATGAAAAATGTGCTTAATTACAAAAGAATAAGAAGTACTTGGATTTCAAATTTTATCTTGAAATTAGTTTAATTATTTTGATGTGGTGGCAATACTTTTTATTTTCTGAATGAATGCTTGAACAGTGCATATTTTTTATAGTGAAGTTTATGAATGTTAAAATTGTTGGCTCTTGAAAGAATGATGAACAAAGAGAAATGTTATTGATAATCTGAAAAATCATGAAATTGATTCTTGAAGCAAGAAAAAGCAGTGAAAAAAAATATGGCAAAAAAAAAAGAGAAAGAAAAAGAAAAAGAAAAAGCAAGCAGAAAAAGCCAATAGCCCTTAAAACCAAAAGG